>NC_138530.1:322445-505108 GCF_964234715.1 Podarcis melisellensis | reverse complement strand
GTGCTGCAGGGACCCGGAAGTAATGGAGCACGTTACTTCCAGGTTTCGCCGCTCGTGCATGCGCAGACCATCAAAGTGGCGTCACACGCATGCGCGGACATGGGTTGCAATCACTTCGGGATGCGAACGGGGCTCCGGAATGGATCTCGTTCGCATCCAGAGGTGCCACTGTAACCACAAATTGCCCTGAAGCCACGGTGGGGATCTGGGCAGGGGGCTTTGGGTGCTCAGATCCCGTCCGCAGCACAGGGAGCCCAGAGCGGCATCCCAGGATCCCTTGTCAGCCATGGCCCCATCGCTCAGGGCAATCAAGCCTCTCTTTCCAGCAACGCTCAGGTTAAGCAAACATGGGGAAGGCATCCTGGGAACATGAACCCCAACCTCTGGGCAGGGGGGATGCAGGGGTTAAATGGGCTCATACCCCCCCCCAGCCACAAGGCTCCTTCCCTGCCGCTCTCTGCCTGGTCAACCTCGCAGGGTCGTTGTGGGGATTAAATGAGCGCGGAGAAGCATGGATGCCTCCTTGGGAAAAGGGTGGGATAGGAATGTCAGAAATAATAGAAAGCTCGACCTAAACACACACAGCCAGCCCCCCAATCCTTGTGTCCTGGGGTCCCCCAGTCCCTTTCCCCATTACCTCTGTGGGGTCGCCGTCAAGGTCTGCAGCGTCGTCATGACGGCCGTTGTGAGGTTTCCGTCCAGTTGGGGGGCGCCAGTCCCGGGGGGCACAAGCACCTGGTTGGCCACCCAGCTCCCGATGCCCACCCAAAACGCCATGGCCAGCCCGGCAGCCAAGCCAGTGACGGCCCCCTGAGGAAGAGCAGGAGGAAGAGAGTAATAGTAATAATAAATAATAATAATTTATTATTTATACCCCGCCCATCTGGCTGGGTTTCCCCAGCCACTCTGGGCGGCTTCCAAGCGAATATTAAAAACAATACAGCATCAGACATTAAAAACGTCCCTAAACAGGGCTGCCTTCAGTTGTCTTTTAAAAGTAAAATAGTTGTTTATTTCCTTGACATCTGCTGGGAATAATAATAATTCATTATTTAGGGTGTGTTTTTTTGACAATCATTTTTATTAGTTTTCAATTACAATAATCCAATGGCAGCCAAATTATAATACAATGACAAATCCCAACCATTCAGATGCCAAAATATGTAATTTAGGTGCCCCCCCCCGCATGGTTTGATGACGTTGCTTTGTTTCTGAGTCCCAAAATCTTGTTCATCTCAATTACGTTCCAGTCCGAATAACAATCCCTTATACAACAACTGCAATATTAACGACATCCGTTCGTCTAGACACATTAAATGGTTTATAAACCCAGAGGTGAAACATTCAAACCATATCCTTATTCCTTCTCTGTGTGACGACTATTCTCTCCCTGGTCCTGTCCTTGTAAAATGTTATGTCTGCGTATTCCCAGCCGGTGCTGCTCTCCATCCTGCCTTGGGCACAGCCAATATCCCATTGCGAAGAAGAGAGTGTTGAGGGGATCCTGACCCCCCCCCCCATTGCAAGCTAGGCCATGCCACCCCCACGAAAAAACCCCACCAGCTATTCTGCCAGTTGCAACGCTGGCCGCCCCCTTTGGAGCGTGGGGAGTGGAAGGGAAGGCTCCTGACCCCAGAGAAAGAGGGGTGAGGGAACAACAGCTCCTAACACCCCCCCCCCAAAAAAAATAAACAGCAATACTCACCACGGGATTGGCACAAGGAAAGAACATGCCCAGGCAGAAGACTCCCAGCAGAGGGCCCCCCATCATGCCAAAGATGCTGATGGCAGCCTAAGGGGGGAGAGAACCAGAGAACCGTAGAGTTGGGAGGGACCCCCAAAGGTCATCCAGACCAACCCCAAATTATTATTTTAAAAAATAAACGTGCACCGGCTCCAAAGTTAGCTCCCCCCTCCCCAGCCGCCCCCTCCACTGACCCCTTACCTGCAGCACCGAACCCATCATGGAGGAGACGTAAGCCATGCCCAGGCAGAGGAGTCCGTAGGCCAGAGCTGGGGGGAGAAGGGGGTCCAGTCAGAGGGAGAGGAGAGGCAGAGGCACCCCTGGGCTGTGTGGCTGGAGCCGTGGAGCTGGGGGCACTGGGACGCTGCCTGCCCCCCAACCCCTCTCCCCCAGGGGCAGCTCACCCAGCAGCTTGGAGTAGAGCGTGGCCCGTCCTTCGGGGATGCTGGCCACGTAAGGGCGGATCAGGTCCTCCATGGTCACGGTGGCCAGGGAGTTGAAGGCGGAGGAGATGGTGCTGCCGAGAGAAGAGGTGGGGGGGGGTCAGCCGAAGGGAAGGGGGCAGAAAAAGCCCCTTGGGCAGAGCCCTCCCGGGAGACACAATGCACTTCCCTGGAAATAAACACAAGGCTCTAGTCCTCATGTTTCCGAAGGAAGATCTAAGCAGGAACACAGAATCAAGACCATAAGTGGAGGGAAACAGAAGGGTCAGACTGAGTCCAAGCCAAAGGCCAGGCGGAACAGCTCTGTCTTGTAGGCCCTGCGGAAAGATGTCAAGTCCCGCAGGGCCCTAGTCTCTTGGCACAGAGCGTTCCACCATGTCGGGGCCACTGCTGAAAAGGCCCTGGCCCTGGTTGAGACCAAGCTAACCTCCTTGAGGCCACCAAAAGTGTTGCTATTTGTGGACCGTAAGGTCCTCCGCGGGGCAGACCAGGAGAGACAGTCCTGTAGGTACGAGGGTCTTAGGCCGCACGTATTGTCAACTCTGGCCGGCAGCAGCAGTCTTCTTGGGTCTTTCCCCCCAGCCCTCCCTGGAGATGCTGCCGGCAGTGACCGAACCTGGCAGAGCCCGCGTGCCAAGCCCTGCGCTATGGTCCCTCCGTGGGCAGAATGAAGGGTTCTAGTCCTCAAGATCCCCAGTGAAGGAAGGGCTGGCTGCCTGCCGAGCTCACCTGAGGGAGCCGCTGAAGAGGCAAGCCACAAAGAGGCCGGGGAGGCCGGGCACTCCCTGCAGGACATCCATCACGAAGTAGAGGACCATCTGCCAGAGTGACCACAAGACAAGAAGAACTTATTGATGTGGGTGACAACAGCAGCCAGTGCTTTATTAGCTCAAAGGTGGAAAAGCAATGAAATGCCGACGAAAGAACAATGGCAAGAAAAGTGGACGGAATACGCGGAAATGGCGAAGCTTAAGAGAAGGACAATAAGGATTTTAAGAAAGATTGGGAGCCTTTTATGATGTATATACAGAAATAACGTACTGAAATGAACTCACTTGCAGGATTCAAGCAATACATTTGCAATGGACAAATATAAACAGAAAATATAAATATGAGGGTAAAACGTTAAGAATGTGTAAATAAGGTATGATTTCAATTTCAATATATAAGGTGTAGAAAATTACACACAGAAGAAATGAATACGTGATAAACCGGAAAGGGAAGCTGGGAGAAGCTGAGGAGGGGGGACTAGAAATGTAAAAGTGGCTGGGGAAACCCAGCCAGATGGGCGGGGTATAAATTATTATTATTATTATTATTATTATTAGTTTTTGTTTTTAATATTGATTATGGTAAATTTTGTTGGGAAATTTCAATAATAATAATTTTTTTAAAAAACCCAAAGTAGAGGTTTGCAAAGTGGAGGGGGGAAGATGCAAATCAGGGGGCAACTCAGGGAGGGCAGTAGCTGGCCCACAAAGATCATCTGGGGACAGAGACCACACCCATTCTTCTCTGATCGACAACGCACTTAGGGGGTCCTAGGTCCCTGGATGGGGAGCTGGGTGGCAAAAGCCCACTCCATTTTTTTGTGCAACAGTATTGCCTGCACTGACTGGCAGGTGCAGTGACTCTCCGGGATTTGGGGGGGGGGAGCAAGTGCCTGACCCACCTGATCGGAGGAGGCGCTGCTCTGCTCCGCACTCAGCTCATGCTCCTGGTAGTAAGCGAACATCACCAGGCCGGTGAGGCAACTGAGGCAGAGGACCAGCTGCTGGCAGGGGAAGACGGCGTAGCAAGACCTGGAAGGGGGCAGAAAGAGGGAGGGAGGATCAGGCCGCAGGATCAGGCCCAGCATCCTGTTCTCCCCCAAAAGGCCCCATAGAACTTGGACTCCAGGTAGACTGCCTCTGGAGCTGGAGGTTCCACAAGGGCACCCGAAGAGGCTGCTGGATCAGGCCAAAGGAGGCAACTCTGGCCCAGCGGCCAGGCAGATGCTCCATAGGGAAAGAGGTCAGCCCCCCCCCGATAGAAGCCCCCCATAGCTCCCTCTCTCTCCCAGGACATCCTTAGGCTGACCCCCAGCCTCCTCCCAGCTGCCCCCTCCTGCTTCCAGATGGGGACTGGATCCCCTTGGGCCTCACAGCCCCACGTCTCCCAAGCACCCCACCCCGCCCCACGGCGCCCCACTCACAGCACGGCCTGCCGCTCTGAGCGAGAGCTGAGGTATCGCTGGACCTGAGACTGGTTGACCCCGTAGAGAGACAGCATCATGAAGACGCCCCCAAAGGCCAAGGTCCAGAAGGTGTGGCGCTCATAAGGGTCGGGGTTCAGGCTGGGGAGGGAAGGGGAGCAGAGAACGGTCGAGGTGGAAGGGAACCCCAAGGGTCATCTAGACCAACCCCAACCCCACAATGCAGGAATCACAGCTCAAGGATCTCTGGCTGCTGGCCATCCAACCTCCAAGGAAGGGGAGTCCACCAGCTCCTTCCAAGGGAGTCCATTCCCCCAGCAAGTTACGCCTGATGTTATTCAGAATCTCCCTTCTTGTCACTTGAAGCCACGGGTTCGAGTCCTGCCCTCCAGAGCAGGAGGAAACAAGCTTGCTCCAGCTTCTATGCAACAGCCCCTGAGATATTGGAAGATGGCTCTCCTGTCTCCTCTCAGTCTCCTCTTTTCCAGGCAAAACATACCCAGCTCCTTCAACCATTCTTAATAAGGCTTCATTTCCAGACCCTGGGTCATCCTGGTCTCCCTCCTCTGCCCACCTCCCAGCTCGTCAATATCCAATATAAATTGTGGTGCCCAGAACTGGACACGATATTCCAGAATCGAGTGGGACTCTGATTTCCCTTGACCCGGACCCTCGACTTCTGCAGATGCAGCCTGGAACAGCACTGGTCTTTTTTGCTGCTGCATCACCCTCTGGGCTCGGGTTCAGCTTGGGGTCCACCAAGACCCCCAGATCCTTTCCCCTGGGGCTTTCCTTGTGCAGAGGTGTAATGCAAAGGGAAGGATCTGCACCCGTGGCTCTAAGGCCAGGGGCCCCGGGGCCCTGATTCTGGGTTCTGCTGGGCCCACCCCACTGGGCAGCAGACGGAAGGACCAGGCCCCTTATCCCCCCCGCCCCCCGACTTACTCGATGCCGGACACCTTGCCCTTCTCTGCCGCCAGCTGCCAGACGCGCCCCATGCCCCCCACTTTGACGGTGCCCACCACAATCACGGCCACCTGGCCGGCAAACATGACAAAGGTCTGGAAAACGTCCGTCCAGATCACGGCTTTGAGGCCACCCTGCAAAGGGAAGGAGGGGCCGGTTAATGGGGGGCAACATTCGGGGTGATCGCACTGTCCCACGGTTTCCGCAGTGGGTGGTCCTGCCCCCTGGGGGGGTGGGAAATGGGATTTTGTGGGGGGTTCTGAGAGGCACACTGAAGGGGTCCCTGAATACCAGGCTTCCCTGGATCAAGTCCATCCTTTCTGTGGTTTAAATAGGATTTTGAATAAGCACAGAATTAATTGGATTTCCTCGTGTCATTCTCTTAGTGGTGAGCGCAAACTGCTAATAATAATGATAATAATAATAATAATAATAATAATAATAATAAATAATAATAAATAATAAATATTCCCCAGAGTGGCTGGGGAAACTCAGCCAGATAGGCGGGGTATAAATAATAATTCATAACCTGCCCATATAGACACTGCAATGCATTTCATAGGGTGAGGGGCACTAGGGATGGTCTTATGGGAACAAGGGGGCCAGAAGGCAGCAATCTAGACTTTCCCAGGGGCACCTGACAGGAGAAGGGGCCCAGGGGCTGCGTGGCCACTCGCACCTCCAGCCCCACCCCAGAATCATAGACTTGTGGAGTTGGGACACCCAAGGGACATCTAGCCAACCCCCAATCAGGGACCACCCTGTTCATGGCCGGTATTTAAGAATTTGCCCTCTTTGGGGGCCCTGTGGAGCCCACAACCTCCTGCAGCCCAGAATCTCTGGGGGGCTCCAGCTGCCCCCTTGCCCCTTGCGGGGTCCCTACTCACCAGGGCGGTGTAGAGGGTGCAGACCAGCCCAATGGTCAGCACAGAGGCCCAGAGGTCAAAGTTGGTCACTGCAAGCAAGGAAGAGTCCTCAGGGAGGGGCCCAGCGGCCGGCCGCCTGCCCCTCGAGAGCAGCAGCCCAGCATCAGACCCCCTTCCCCCCAAGTGGGGGGCTGGGTCCAGACTGCCCACTTTCCCTGCCCCCCAGACCACCCAAAATGCTCCAGCTGCGAAAAAGCCTTGCCCTCCGGGATCAGGTCCACTTCCTCACCTGCATTGAGAGCCAGCGCTGGGGTGTAGAGGACGACCCCCATGTACACCACCTGTGGGGAGAAAGGCAGCCCCACTGTGAACTGGACCCCGCGGGGCCTTTTTTGGGTTGTGAGCCGCCCCGAGATCGGAGGATGAGGCAGCGTACAACTGCAAAACCCACATGCCAGAGGAGAATTGTGACCTTGATTCCCCCCCCCCCCGCAGGGTCTCTGGGTCTCCCTCCCTCCCCCACCTGCCCAACAACAGCCCTGCGAGGGAGGCGAGGCTGAGAGAGAAGGACTTGCTCTGCCCCAACCACTGAGCGCCACAGCCAAGGCAGGAAGAATGAGAGAGAAGGACGGGGGAGACAGTATGGGGGGAGAGAAGGAAGCGGAAGGAGGGAGGGAAGGAGGAAGAGAAAGGCAAGAAGGAAGGAAGGAAGGAAGGAAGGAAGGAAGGAAGGAAGGAAGGAAGGAAGGAAGGAAGGAAGGAAGGAACTGTTAACTGAGGGCTCCCTTGGACAAAAAGCAAGGACCCCAGCCAGGAATCCCAGAGCAAAACAGGAGCCAGTAGGCTTGGTCTTGATTGAAGACTGTCGCGACAGGACTCCCACCTGCCACCAGGTGGAACAAGATGGATGCCCCAAACAAAAGA
Organism: Podarcis melisellensis; assembly: GCF_964234715.1. Lineage (NCBI taxonomy): Eukaryota > Metazoa > Chordata > Lepidosauria > Squamata > Lacertidae > Podarcis > Podarcis melisellensis. The sequence goes on along the minus strand of NC_138530.1, from coordinate 497,971 downwards.
GAACCCAAACTTTTATTAGCTGCTAATCCCCATGTTATACCCCCCAAAAAACTACATCATGGTTACATCATGAAAGGGGAGGTCTGGTGGCCGGAATCTGAGCATCCTGGACCCTGCCCCATGGTTCCCCTTGCCCTCCACCAAACACCCATCAAGTGGAACAAAAAAAGATATTTCTATTTCCCTGTTTCCCAGCCAAGATCATCCCACCCTTTTGTCTTCATCTGGGTTTATTATTTCTGGCATGGCCACCTGTCTGGCACTCAGATATCAGGATGCCAGGGATTATCCCTCAGGCAGAGGGGCTGCTGAGGAGCTGAGCTCACATGTCTATAGGAATTTCTGAAGTTTCCCCAGTGAGCCAGTACAGAGATACATTGATCAGTAAATTCTTACATTTGGTATCGTGCAGCAAAGGCCCTTTGAATAGAGAGGAAGAAACTGTGATGAAGTGTTTTGTGGGGACAAATCACAAAAGTCACAAAAGTCACAAAAGTGATTGTGCTGGTTTTGGTAGTGGGCTGCATGTGCATGAGATCTGCTGGAGGGGCAACCCCCCCAACCTGTACCTGAATTCCTGCAACAGAAGATAGGAAAGAAGGAAGGAAGGGAGGGAGGGAGGGAGACATGGAGAGTTTTAAGCAGAAGGGCTGGGAGCTTGAGGCAGAAGCTTAAAAAGAAAAGGCCTCCTTTTCCCCACGACTGAGGAGGCAGAGAGACCAGGGTGGTGTTCTGCACTCACCATCTGGAAGATGAAGGTGGCTGTTCCACACACCCTCACGACCTTGTTGAACCGCAGCTCCAGGTACTGGGTGGGGCGACAAAGAGAATTGGGGGTGTCAGTAGGGCAGAGAGCAAATATGGCTTGGCTTCCAGGCGCAGGAGCCCCACAAGATGGTGCCCAAGGAGCCCTGGACAGCCCCCCTGCTCTCCTGGGGCAGCATTCCTGACCCCCACCCACCCGCCACGTCCCCATATGCTTCCCACTTGAGGCACCACTTGAGAGGAGGGGAGGACCCCAGGACGGCCAGAGACCTCCAACTGCCGGCCTCCCAGCGGGGCTCTAAGCCGGCCGGCCTCCTTGCAGAACTCGACTCAGCAGCGCCCACCAGGAAAACATCTCAGGGCGGTTTTGCCAAGAAGACAATGCGATAAAAGTGTCAGCAAGAAGAATGAATAACACCATCAGTGTAAGACTTTCAAAAAGTCAAAATGACAACAAGATAAAAACAGACCAACTTTCCAGACGCCTGAACAGGCTTGTCTAAGTGAGAATATTTTGTTAGTAGGATTGGAACATCACTTGTAGTTTCAGGGGGAATTCTGAATACAATGGAGATGTGAAAGATTTCGACTATCATAAAAGATGCAGGAGGAAATGATAAATAATAGGACCCACAAAGGGGAGGAGGGAAGCCCAGGAGATTCTTTGGAATCTTGTTTTAATGACTGATACATCTCTGTAAAATTTTAATTAAAAAAACGAAATGAATAAAGTTTTATATAACAAAGAGAGTGTATTTAGTAGGTGCCAAAAAGAGTGCAATGAAGCCTGATTTTCAAGAGGCAGGGAGTTCCGCGGTGTAGATGCCACCACACCAAAAGAGCACCACACTTTGTGCCTCGGTGCCGGCTGCAGCGGGAGACAAACCCTGAGAGAAGAGGGCCGTGGGTCCAATTCTGACCCCATCTTCAGGCCAGCCCATCTCCAAGGAGACCCTCAACATACCCACCCGCTGCCACTCACCTCGTAGGTGCTGGTCAGGCGCAGGCGGTAGAAGACGGGGATGAAGACATGAGCGGGGATGAGGAGCCCCAGGAAGTAGGAGCACCCCAGGAACCAGTACTCAGTGCCGAAGCGGTAGATCTCGGAGGGGACGCCCAGGATGGCCACGGCCGACTGGAAGGTGGCCAGGAGGGAGAGCGCCACGGGAAAAAAGCCCATGCTGCGGTTGGCCAGCAGGAACTCCTGCGTGGTCCTCTGCTTCCCGCCACTCAGCGCGTAGAAGAGTCCGATCCCGGCCGAGAAGACCAGCAGAAGGACGAAAATGGCGTAGTCGGCCACGCCAAACGTCAGCACCGGCATGGCTGTCCCCACGGCGCCGGCTCTCCGGAGCCTCTTGGAGGGCGAGGGGCTTCTACTGTCCCTTGGCCATCACGGGAGGAACCCCTGCGCTGAAACCCAGCTCCAGGCACTCAGCCTGCCTTCCCAAAACCGGGCACCGGCTCGTCACCAGCCTGCCAAGCGCCGGCCTCGCTGCCGGAGATCCACTGCGGCTGCCATGGCCCAGGCGAGGCGATCTGGAAGAGAGAGGGAGGAGGAATGAGCCCAAGGACCCAGGAGCGCGTGACCCAGCCGGCACCCCCTCCTCCAGACACCCCAGCTCTGGGAGGCAGCAAACCTTCGCCGCTGCTAATCTCCCCGTCTCAAGGCTGCGAGGCAGAGAGGGAGCGAGCAAAGTCTTCTGGCAGGACCCCAAGTGAGGCAAGTGCCGGCTGCCAATCTTCACGGCCCAGAGTGTTTTTGGCACCGGGGAGCCAGGCCTTCCCAGCAAGGGGGCAGGGAGGACTCGGAGAAGCGCCCCAGGAGCAGCGCCCGGGGCCAAAGCACACAGCCTGAGCCGCCCAAGAGCAGCCTCAAGTGCCGAGGGCGCAGTGGGGGGTGTCGCCAGGAGAAGCATCTGCTGGCGCCATCTGCCCAGCCCAGGAGAAGCAGAATTTGGGGGGTTTTAGTCGAGAGAAGAGGCAAGTAGGAGCAGATGCGATGGGAGTTTATAACATGACGCCTGGAGGGAGGGGTGGAGAAATGCTCTTCTTCATTTCTCCTACACCAGAACTTGTAGAACGGGAAAAGAAAGGCTTTATTCTCACAGCACAGAGTTAGACAGTGGAACTCCCTCCCACAGGAGACTGGGGTGGCCACCAACTTGAATGGCTTGAAAAGAGGGTTGGACAAATTCATGGAGGAGGAGAGGGCTATGGATAGGAGCGACTCCACCCCCATCATTCTGCCTGGACACTGAGGTCCAGTGCTGAGGGCCTTCTGGCAGTTCCCTCCCTGCAAGAAGCCAAGTTACAGGGAACCAGGCAGAGGGCCTTCTTGGTGGTGGCACCCTATCCCACCAGATGTCAAGGAAATACAAAACTATCTGACTTTTAGAAGGCATCTGAAGGGAATTTTTTTAATGTTTGATCTTTTATCATGTATGGGCATCTGGTTGGCCACTGTGAGAACAGGATTCTGCCCCAGATGGGCCATTGGCCTGGTCCATCGTGCTTCTCTTACGTTCTGCTCAGGTTTGCACGGCAAAACGCTTCCTGAGGTCAGCTGCACAGAATGTCCTCTCCACGCGGAAAGAGAGTCGAGCAACCCAAGAGATCTTGCAAGGGCTCTGAAAAGGCACAGGACAGAAAGCGGGCCTGATCCAGCCCTGCTTGCTCTCAGCTTGCAGAGGGGGCTGCTTGGCCTCCCAGCAGAGACTGTGGAAGGGAACCATCCATGCCCAGGCTGGGGGGGGGGGGGGAGAGGAAGGCCATTTAAGGAGAAAGGGGGTGTCCCTGTTGAGGGGGCCTGGGAAGGGTTCATAGAATCGCAGCACTGCAGAGTCACAAGGGACCCCCAGGGCTCATCCAGCCTGACCTCTTACAATACAGGAACTCCAGTTCAAGAATCCCTGACTGATGGCCATCCAGCCTCTCTTTGCAAACCTCCACAGAGTGAAGCCCCCATAAAAGCCAGGAGGAGGAAGGCGGTCTGGCCCGGCTGAGATCCCAGAATGTGGGGACTCAGCAGGATGGAGCCAGCTGTGAAATTGCAGCCCCAAATAGCTCCTGGTAGCCTGAGCAGAAATGAGGAGAGGGAGCCCAGCAGACCTCCGTCCAATGGGGGGGGAGCAGCACAGGCCCTTTGCGGGGGGGGAGGATCATTTGTGGGGGTCCCACATGCAGGGCTGGAAATCTGAGCTCAGGCCCCCAAAGCTGGACCTGCAAGGGCAGCCTGGGGGCAACGAGGGTCAGCGTGGAGAGGAGGGGGGCACTGCCAGGCTGCCCTCTTTGGACTCCCCCCCCCCCCAAGAAGAGAAGCGAGGCTCCTCTGTGTGGCTTGGAAGCCTTCCCCGGGGCACAGCAAAAAGGAATTAGAAAGACTCGCATTTCAGCAAGACCAATATTTCTAGGCAAGACCAATATTTGTAAAGTATTTTAAGAAAGCAAAGAGCTGCACCGCATGGAAACGCCAAGCCTGCGATTTTACAATGGAAAAGAGTCATGTGAAAGAAAGAGTGAGGAAGGAGAGATTCTGCTTTGTAAAGGTCAAGAGGCTCCTGACCGTTAGGTCCAGTCGTGGCCGACTCTGAGGTTGCGGTGCTCATCTTGCTTTACTGGCCGAGGGAGCCGGCATACAGCTTCTGGGTCATGTGGCCAGCATGACTAAGCCGCTTCTGGCGAACCAGAGCAGCACACGGAAACGCCATTTAACTTCCCGCCAGAGCGGTACCTATTTATCTACTTGCACTTTGAGGTGCTTTCGAGCTGCTAGGTTGGCAGGAGCAGGGACCGAGCAACGGGAGCTCACCCCATCGCAGGGATTCGAACCCCCGACCTTCCGATCGGCAAGTCCTAGGCTCTGTGGTTTAATCCACAACGTCACCTGTATCCCCTAGTAAAGGTAAAGGGACCCCTGACAGGGGTCCCTTTACATTCTGCTTAGTCGGCTAGCAAAGAAACAAATTCTGGGTAAACCGAGCCACCGGGTGCATTGCAAGACCTGAGATGCAGGAAGCGGGCAGCTCAGGTTTAGCAAAGCAAGCAGCAGGGACAGAGTTCTCTTGCAAAGGGCTTTGCTTCCACTCCACCTAGCAAGCTCAGGTCTTGGAAAGGGCTCCTTAATCATCAGCCCCAGCGCTTGGGAAACTCGGTGAGAGATTAAGCATTTAAGCAGGAGGGAGAGAGGGAGATTAGCCTCTACAACTGGCAAGCCTTGAGGAGTCAGCCGGCCTCCAGGCTGCCAGTTCAAAGGAGAGTTTTTTGGGGGGGAGACAACACCATGGAGGAAAATGACTTCTGGAGGGTGGGGGAGAAGCCGCTGAGCAACGCAGCCGGGAGGGCACTGATCCTGCAGGGCACTGAGCCACAGAGCCAGGAACGCTGAATGCATAGTTCCTGGGATTACGGCCCACGGTGGCTTGCTAGGGCTTGTCTGATCCTAGCAGGAGAAAAGCCGAAGTGCCGGTCTGAGGGTCAGGATAGGGGCCCGGGAGAAGCGAGGAGGGGGCTTTCTCTAAAGTGCAGAGGGGGGCTGCAGCTGCTGCCATGTCTGCTTCCTATTTTGTTTGCAAGAGTAGCGGCATTTGAGGCCTTGCAGAAGAAGAAGCAAAGAAGCGTCTGCCTGCAGCTGGATCAGGCCAAAGTGCCCCCCCCCCAGACCAGCATCCTGCCCTCACAGCAGCCACACAAATGCCACAATGGGGGGGGGGGCCTTGCAAGCGCAACCCAGGCACTCCCTCTGCAGCTGTGCCAAGCGGCTCAAGGCCCTCTGAGTTCAGGGGTCTCCACGGCTGACCGGGGGGGGGAGGGCAGGAATAAGGAGGGGTGCTATGTGTGGCCAGCTGCCCCCCCACACACCTCAGGACTCCCTTGTCTTTCACATGCCCCAACAGCATTCCCTGCCCTCACAGAAGCCCACCCACTCCCAAAATGCCCCCCCCATTCAGCTGATTTTCCAGAACTGAAGAACTGCTTCTGCCCAGAGACATGACTGGCTGCCCAGCCCAATTCTCCTGCACCCCATAGACAAGCCAGAGGGGTGGGGGGGTCTGGGGGAGGGAAGGTGGGCTCCCCACTCTGCCCCCTGCCCTCCGTGGGCCCCCTCTAGTTTTTCCTGACCTTCACCCAAGGACAGCATCCGAGGAGCTGCGTTGGAGCCTCCAAATTGGGGGAGAGGGAGACTCGTGACCTCACAGGAGCAACGCTGTGAGTGGGGATTTTCCACCGCCCAGGCCAGGGGCCCCAATCCCCTCGGCAACTTGCAGAGCTCAAGGGTGCTCTGCCAATCCAGCCTCCTGCCCACCGGGGGTCCGCTAGGAACAGGCTGCCTTCCTCCCAAAGGCTCTCCCGGCTCCAATGAGTCACCCAGAGCTCTGCTGTCGCAAATAATGTCAAAGCGGCAAGGGCACCCAGAGGACATCCAGCCCACCCCGCCGCTCAGTGGAAAGCAGCTACAGCCTCGCTCGCGGGGGGGCCATTTCCGTCCCTCCGGGGAATCCCTCTGCCTCATCCCCTCCAGCAAAAGTGGCCCCCTTCCCACCCCACAGCCAGCCCCACTGCCAAACAGATCGTACTGTTCAGATGATGCTCCTGATATCTTGCGTCTGAATAATGCACAAGGGCTGTGGGGTCTTCATGGGGAGAGAAGAGCCCCCTTTGACTCTCCTTCCCTGGAGAATTTTCAGCGGAGCTTGGGCAGCCGCCTGCCAGGGATTCTGGAGCTGGACTGGATGCCCTCTGGGGGTCCCTGCCCAACTCGACAGCTCTAGGATTCCAGGATCGGGGGATGCATTCAGCGGCTAGAGGTGCACTCCCCCCCCCCCAGCCTGACTCTTTGGGCCAGGCAGGCAAGGGGGGTCCCTTCACACTGTCGGCATCACGTGGCACCTCAGGCCACGTGCAGGATGACCACGCTGTGTCACGCGGCCCCCCAGACCCCTGGGGTGGAGAGGGTCCTCAAGGGGGATGGGGGGCCTGGAGCCAGAAGGCCTGTCTTCTCCTACACCTCCATCCAGGGCCAGATTGAGGTTTGATGCGGCCCTTAGCTCCTGAAGGTAATGGCGCCCTTTATATGTGCAGCTGTCCTTTGCCAACAACAAATTGTCCCTGTTTTTGGTGTTGAATATATTGAATATATTGGGACGCGGGTGGCGCTGTGGGTAAAACCTCAGTGCCTAGGACTTGCCGATCGTATGGTCGGCAGTTCGAATCCCCGCAACAGGGTGAGCTTCCATTGGCTGGTCCCTGCTCCTGCCCACCTAGCAGTTCGAAAGCCTGTCAAAGTGCAAGTAGATAAATAGGTACCGCTCCAGCGGGAAGGTAAACGGTGTTGCCATGCGCTGCTCTGGTTCGCCAGAAGCGGCTTAGTCATGCTGATCACATGATCCGGAAGCTGTACGCCGGCTCTCTTGGCCAGTAAAGCGAGATGAGTGCCACAACCCCAGAGTTGTCAGTGACTGGACCTAATGGTCAGAGGTCCCTTGACCTTTATATCCTATATGGTCATTTATGGACCTAATAGGTATCTCAAGCCATTTGCAGATAACAAAATATGTATTTTATCAAAGTAATTGAAATACAAATATTAATAGTGATTTGGGGGGGTCCCCAAGAGAGTGGGGCCCTAAGCTATAGCTTGCTTAGCTTATAGGTGAATCTAGCCCTGCCTCCACCCCTCGCCAGAATGGGTCTAAGCAAGGCTGGGACTCCTGCTGCCCCACATGCCCCTTGGGGTCCCTTCCATTTTAATGTCTCCTTAATCTTTGTTGGAAGCAGCCCAGAGCGGCTGGGGAAACCCAGCCAGACGGGCAGGGTACAAACCATAAATTCTTATTAATTCTTCTTATTATTATTCCAGTTCTACAGTTCCATGACCACCCCCCCCCAGCCTACGCCCAGATACCAGCGGGTGGCAATTGGGGGGGCTCCCTACTTGCAGGTCTGGCAGCCCCAGAACCCAAGTGTGCGGCTCCCCTCCTCCTCTCTGAATGTTTCATAGGTTATTGTATTTTAGTGTTTTGTTGGAAGCCGCAGAGTGGCTGGGGAAGCCCAGCCAGATGAGCGGGGTATAAATAATATATTATTATTATTATTATTATTATTATTATTATTATTATTATTATTATTATTATTATTATTATTATTATTATTATTATATCTCAGCTCTGCTCTCAGGCGAGCCCACCCCGCGGGGCTGTCGTGCTCAATGGGAGGGAGGCTCTGGAGCGTCCCTGCCCCCCCCCCCGCCCGGGCAGCCCCCTTCCCGGATGCCCCTGGACCTGCTCGGGGCACCCGGAGCCCCCGCGCCCCGAAGGGGGTCCGCCGAGAGAGAACACGCGTCCCGCCGCCGCCGGCCCGGTTCCCACGTGCGGGGCGGGCCAGCGAGCGCGCACCTACCAGCCGGGCGTCCGCCGGGGATCGCGCTTCCTGGGCCGCCCGGCAGCCCCGCCAGAGAGACCTTTGCTCGGGCGACCACGTGCCGCCGCCGCCGCCGCCGGGTCCGGGTCCCGCCTCCTCCTCCTCCTCCTTCTCGGCGCTGCGCGGCGGCGGAGCTGACATTGCCAAGGACAGGCGCCGCCTCCGCCGGGCGCGCGGGGATGACGCCGGGAAGAGGGAGCCCCGCCGGGGCGGGAGGAGCCGGAGACCCCCAGGAAGGGAGGGAAGCCAGAGAGAGAGAACCCGGCCAAGGGGCGCCAAGGGAGACTGGCTCTGGCCCTGGAGGCTCCGTGCAGGAAGAATCCCAAGGCAGCTGCATGGAGCCAAAGGGGACCCATCCGGCCCAGGATCCTGCGCCCACAGTGGCACCCAGGCGCCCCAAGCAGGAGGAGAGCGCCTTTGGCCCGCTAAGGTAGACTGGCTCGGCCCTGGAGGCTCCGTGCAGGAAGAGCCCCAAGGCAGCTGCATGGAGCCAAAGGGGACCCATCCGGCCCAGGATCCTGCGCCCACAGTGGCACCCAAGCGCCCCAAGCAGGAGGAGAGCGCCTTTGGCCCGCTAAGGTAGACTGGCTCTGGCCCTGGAGGCTCCATGCAGGAAGAGCCCCAAGGCAGCTGCATGGAGCCAAAGGGGTCCCATCCGGCCCAGGATCCTGCGTCCACAGTGGCACCCAGGCGCCCCAAGCAGGAGGAGAGCGCCTTTGGCCCACTAAGGTAGACTGGCTCTGGCCCTGGAGGCTCCGTGCAGGAAGAGCCCCAAGGCAGCTGCATGGAGCCAAAGGGGACCCATCCGGCCCAGGATCCTGCGCCCACAGTGGCACCCAGGCGCCCCAAGCAGGAGGAGAGCGCCTTTGGCCCGCTAAGGTAGACTGGCTCGGCCCTGGAGGCTCCGTGCAGGAAGAGCCCCAAGGCAGCTGCATGGAGCCAAAGGGGACCCATCCGGCCCAGGATCCTGCGCCCACAGTGGCACCCAAGCGCCCCAAGCAGGAGGAGAGCGCCTTTGGCCCGCTAAGGTAGACTGGCTCTGGCCCTGGAGGCTCCATGCAGGAAGAGCCCCAAGGCAGCTGCATGGAGCCAAAGGGGTCCCATCCGGCCCAGGATCCTGCGCCCACAGTGGCACCCAAGCGCCCCAAGCAGGAGGAGAGCGCCTTTGGCCCTCTAAGGTAGACTGGCTCTGGCCCTGGAGGCTCCATGCAGGACTCCTCAGAAACCAGGAAGAGCCCCAAGGCAGCTGCATGGAGCCAAAGGGGTTCCATCCGGCCCAGGATCCTGTGCCCACAGTGGCCCCCAGGCGCCCCAAGCAGGAGGAGAGCGCCTTTGGCCTGCTAAGGTAGACTGGCTCTGGCCCTGGAGGCTCCATGCAGGAAGAGCCCCAAGGCAGGTGCATGGAGCCAAAGGGGACCCATCCGGCCCAGGATCCTGCGCCCACAGTGGCACCCAGGCGCCCCAAGCAGGAGGAGAGCGCCTTTGGCCCGCTAAGGTAGACTGGCTCTGGCCCTGGAGTCTCCGTGCGAGAAGAGCCCCAAGGCAGGTGCCTCGCGCCAAAGGGGACCCATCCGGCCCAGGATCCTGCGCCCACAGTGGCACCCAGGCGCCCCAAGCAGGAGGAGAGCGCCTTTGGCCCTCGAAGGTAGACTGGCTCTGGCCCTGGAGGCTCCATGCAGGAAGAGCCCTGGGGCAGGTGCCTCGCGCCAAAGGGGACCCATCCGGCCCAGGATCCTGCGCCCACAGTGGCACCCAGGCGCCCCAAGCAGGAGGAGAGCGCCTTTGGCCCGCGAAGGTAGACTGGCTCCTTCCCTGGAGGCTCCCTGCAGGAAGAATCCCAAAGGGGACCCATCCGGCCCAGGATCCTGCGCCCACAGTGGCACCCAGGCGCCCCAAGCAGGAGGAGAGCGCCTTTGGCCCGCTAAGGTAGACTGGCTCTGGCCCTGGAGGCTCCGTGCAGGAAGAATCCCAAAGGGGACCCATCCGGCCCAGGATCCTGCGCCCACAGTGGCACCCAGGCGCCCCAAGCAGGAGGAGAGCGCCTTTGGCCCGCTAAGGTAGACTGGCTCTGGCCCTGGAGGCTCCGTGCAGGAAGAATCCCAAGGCAGGTGCATGGAGCCAAAGGGGACCCATCCGGCCCAGGATCCTGCGCCCACAGTGGCACCCAGGCGCCCCAAGCAGGAGGAGAGCGCCTTTGGCCCGCGAAGGTAGACTGGCTCGGCCCTGGAGGCTCCGTGCAGGAAGAGCCCCAAGGCAGCTGCATGGAGCCAAAGGGGACCCATCCGGCCCAGGATCCTGCGCCCACAGTGGCACCCAGGCGCCCCAAGCAGGAGGAGAGCGCCTTTGGCCCGCTAAGGTAGACTGGCTCTGGCCCTGGAGGCTCCGTGCAGGAAGAGCCCCAAGGCAGCTGCATGGAGCCAAAGGGGACCCATCCGGCCCAGGATCCTGCGCCCACAGTGGCACCCAGGCACCCCAAGCAGGAGGAGAGCGCCTTTGGCCCGCGAAGGTAGACTGGCTCTGGCCCTGGAGGCTCCATGCAGGAAGAGCCCCAAGGCAGGTGCATTGCGCCAAAGGGGTCCCATCCGGCCCAGGATCCTTCGCCCACAGTGGCACCCAGGCGCCCCAAGCAGGAGGAGAGCGCCTTTGGCCCGCGAAGGTAGACTGGCTCGGCCCTGGAGGCTCCGTGCAGGAAGAGCCCCAAGGCAGCTGCATGGAGCCAAAGGGGACCCATCCGGCCCAGGATCCTGCGCCCACAGTGGCACCCAGGCGCCCCAAGCAGGAGGAGAGCGCCTTTGGCCCGCTAAGGTAGACTGGCTCTGGCCCTGGAGGCTCCGTGCAGGAAGAGCCCCAAGGCAGCTGCATGGAGCCAAAGGGGACCCATCCGGCCCAGGATCCTGCGCCCACAGTGGCACCCAGGCGCCCCAAGCAGGAGGAGAGCGCCTTTTGCCACTCTAAGGTAGACTGGCTCGGCCCTGGAGGCTCCGTGCAGGAAGAGCCCCAAGGCAGCTGCATGGAGCCAAAGGGGACCCATCCGGCCCAGGATCCTGCGCCCACAGTGGCACCCAGGCGCCCCAAGCAGGAGGAGAGCGCCTTTGGCCCGCGAAGGTAGACTGGCTCTGGCCCTGGAGGCTCCATGCAGGAAGAGCCCCAAGGCAGGTGCATTGCGCCAAAGGGGTCCCATCCGGCCCAGGATCCTTCGCCCACAGTGGCACCCAGGCGCCCCAAGCAGGAGGAGAGCGCCTTTGGCCCGCGAAGGTAGACTGGCTCGGCCCTGGAGGCTCCGTGCAGGAAGAGCCCCAAGGCAGCTGCATGGAGCCAAAGGGGACCCATCCGGCCCAGGATCCTGCGCCCACAGTGGCACCCAGGCGCCCCAAGCAGGAGGAGAGCGCCTTTGGCCCGCTAAGGTAGACTGGCTCTGGCCCTGGAGGCTCCGTGCAGGAAGAGCCCCAAGGCAGCTGCATGGAGCCAAAGGGGACCCATCCGGCCCAGGATCCTGCGCCCACAGTGGCACCCAGGCGCCCCAAGCAGGAGGAGAGCGCCTTTGGCCCACTAAGGTAGACTGGCTCTGGCCCTGGAGGCTCCGTGCAGGAAGAATCCCAAAGGGGACCCATCCGGCCCAGGATCCTGCGCCCACAGTGGCACCCAGGCGCCCCAAGCAGGAGGAGAGCGCCTTTGGCCCGCTAAGGTAGACTGGCTCGGCCCTGGAGGCTCCGTGCAGGAAGAGCCCCAAGGCAGCTGCATGGAGCCAAAGGGGACCCATCCGGCCCAGGATCCTGCGCCCACAGTGGCACCCAGGCGCCCCAAGCAGGAGGAGAGCGCCTTTGGCCCTCGAAGGTAGACTGGCTCTGGCCCTGGAGGCTCCATGCAGGAAGAGCCCTGGGGCAGGTGCCTCGCGCCAAAGGGGACCCATCCGGCCCAGGATCCTGCGCCCACAGTGGCACCCAGGCGCCCCAAGCAGGAGGAGAGCGCCTTTGGCCCGCTAAGGTAGACTGGCTCGGCCCTGGAGGCTCCGTGCAGGAAGAGCCCCAAGGCAGCTGCATGGAGCCAAAGGGGACCCATCCGGCCCAGGATCCTGCGCCCACAGTGGCACCCAGGCGCCCCAAGCAGGAGGAGAGCGCCTTTGGCCCGCTAAGGTAGACTGGCTCTGGCCCTGGAGGCTCCGTGCAGGAAGAGCCCCAAGGCAGCTGCATGGAGCCAAAGGGGACCCATCCGGCCCAGGATCCTGCGCCCACAGTGGCACCCAGGCACCCCAAGCAGGAGGAGAGCGCCTTTGGCCCGCGAAGGTAGACTGGCTCTGGCCCTGGAGGCTCCATGCAGGAAGAGCCCCAAGGCAGGTGCATTGCGCCAAAGGGGTCCCATCCGGCCCAGGATCCTTCGCCCACAGTGGCACCCAGGCGCCCCAAGCAGGAGGAGAGCGCCTTTGGCCCGCGAAGGTAGACTGGCTCTGGCCCTGGAGGCTCCGTGCAGGAAGAGCCCCAAGGCAGCTGCATGGAGCCAAAGGGGACCCATCCGGCCCAGGATCCTGCGCCCACAGTGGCACCCAGGCGCCCCAAGCAGGAGGAGAGCGCCTTTGGCCCGCTAAGGTAGACTGGCTCTGGCCCTGGAGGCTCCGTGCAGGAAGAATCCCAAAGGGGACCCATCCGGCCCAGGATCCTGCGCCCACAGTGGCACCCAGGCGCCCCAAGCAGGAGGAGAGCGCCTTTGGCCCGCTAAGGTAGACTGGCTCTGGCCCTGGAGGCTCCGTGCAGGAAGAGCCCCAAGGCAGCTGCATGGAGCCAAAGGGGACCCATCCGGCCCAGGATCCTGCGCCCACAGTGGCACCCAGGCGCCCCAAGCAGGAGGAGAGCGCCTTTGGCCCGCTAAGGTAGACTGGCTCTGGCCCTGGAGGCTCCGTGCAGGAAGAGCCCCAAGGCAGCTGCATGGAGCCAAAGGGGACCCATCCGGCCCAGGATCCTGCGCCCACAGTGGCACCCAGGCGCCCCAAGCAGGAGGAGAGCGCCTTTTGCCACTCTAAGGTAGACTGGCTCGGCCCTGGAGGCTCCGTGCAGGAAGAGCCCCAAGGCAGCTGCATGGAGCCAAAGGGGACCCATCCGGCCCAGGATCCTGCGCCCACAGTGGCACCCAGGCGCCCCAAGCAGGAGGAGAGCGCCTTTGGCCCGCGAAGGTAGACTGGCTCTGGCCCTGGAGGCTCCATGCAGGAAGAGCCCCAAGGCAGGTGCATTGCGCCAAAGGGGTCCCATCCGGCCCAGGATCCTTCGCCCACAGTGGCACCCAGGCGCCCCAAGCAGGAGGAGAGCGCCTTTGGCCCGCGAAGGTAGACTGGCTCGGCCCTGGAGGCTCCGTGCAGGAAGAGCCCCAAGGCAGCTGCATGGAGCCAAAGGGGACCCATCCGGCCCAGGATCCTGCGCCCACAGTGGCACCCAGGCGCCCCAAGCAGGAGGAGAGCGCCTTTGGCCCGCTAAGGTAGACTGGCTCTGGCCCTGGAGGCTCCGTGCAGGAAGAGCCCCAAGGCAGCTGCATGGAGCCAAAGGGGACCCATCCGGCCCAGGATCCTGCGCCCACAGTGGCACCCAGGCGCCCCAAGCAGGAGGAGAGCGCCTTTGGCCCGCGAAGGTAGACTGGCTCTGGCCCTGGAGGCTCCATGCAGGAAGAGCCCCAAGGCAGGTGCATTGCGCCAAAGGGGTCCCATCCGGCCCAGGATCCTGCGCCCACAGTGGCACCCAGGCGCCCCAAGCAGGAGGAGAGCGCCTTTGGCCCGCGAAGGTAGACTGGCTCGGCCCTGGAGGCTCCGTGCAGGAAGAGCCCCAAGGCAGCTGCATGGAGCCAAAGGGGACCCATCCGGCCCAGGATCCTGCGCCCACAGTGGCACCCAGGCGCCCCAAGCAGGAGGAGAGCGCCTTTGGCCCGCTAAGGTAGACTGGCTCTGGCCCTGGAGGCTCCGTGCAGGAAGAGCCCCAAGGCAGCTGCATGGAGCCAAAGGGGACCCATCCGGCCCAGGATCCTGCGCCCACAGTGGCACCCAGGCGCCCCAAGCAGGAGGAGAGCGCCTTTGGCCCGCGAAGGTAGACTGGCTCGGCCCTGGAGGCTCCGTGCAGGAAGAGCCCCAAGGCAGCTGCATGGAGCCAAAGGGGACCCATCCGGCCCAGGATCCTGCGCCCACAGTGGCACCCAGGCGCCCCAAGCAGGAGGAGAGCGCCTTTGCCCGCTAAGGTAGACTGGCTCTGGCCCTGGAGGCTCCGTGCAGGAAGAGCCCCAAGGCAACTGCATGGAGCCAAAGGGGACCCATCCGGCCCAGGATCCTGCGCCCACAGTGGCACCCAGGCGCCCCAAGCAGGAGGAGAGCACCTTTGGCCCGCTAAGGTAGACTGGCTCTGGCCCTGGAGGCTCCGTGCAGGAAGAATCCCAAAGGGGACCCATCCGGCCCAGGATCCTGCGCCCACAGTGGCACCCAGGCGCCCCAAGCAGGAGGAGAGCGCCTTTGGCCCGCTAAGGTAGACTGGCTCTGGCCCTGGAGGCTCCGTGCAGGAAGAATCCCAAAGGGGACCCATCCGGCCCAGCATCCTGCGCCCACAGTGGCACCCAGGCGCCCCAAGCAGGAGGAGAGCGCCTTTGGCCCACTAAGGTAGACTGGCTCTGGCCCTGGAGGCTCCGTGCAGGAAGAATCCCAAAGGGGACCCATCCGGCCCAGGATCCTGCGCCCACAGTGGCACCCAGGCGCCCCAAGCAGGAGGAGAGCGCCTTTGGCCCGCTAAGGTAGACTGGCTCTGGCCCTGGAGGCTCCATGCAGGAAGAGCCCCAAGGCAGGTGCCTCGCGCCAAAGGGGACCCATCCGGCCCAGGATCCTGCGCCCACAGTGGCACCCAGGCGCCCCAAGCAGGAGGAGAGCGCCTTTGGCCCTCTAAGGTAGACTGGCTCTGGCCCTGGAGGCTCCATGCAGGAAGAGCCCTGGGGCAGGTGCCTCGCACCAAAGGGGGCCCATCCAGCCCAGGATCCTGCGCCCACAGTGGCACCCAGGCGCCCCAGGCAGGAGGAGAGCGCCTTTGGCCCGCTAAGGTAGACTGGCTTTGGCCCTGGAGGCTCCGTGCAGGAAGAATCCCAAAGGGGACCCATCCGGCCCAGGATCCTGCGCCCACAGTGGCACCCAGGCGCCCCAAGCAGGAGGAGAGCGCCTTAGGCCCACTAAGGTAGACTGGCTCTGGCCCTGGAGGCTCCGTGCAGGAAGAGCCCCAAGGCAGGTGCCTCGCACCAAAGGGGACCCATCCGGCCCAGGATCCTGCGCCCACAGTGGCACCCAGGCGCCCCAAGCAGGAGGAGAGCGCCTTTGGCCCGCTAAGGTAGACTGGCTCTGGCCCTGGAGGCTCCATGCAGGAAGAGCCCCAAGGCAGATGCCTCGTGCCAAAGGGCACCCATCCGGCCCAGGATCCTGTGCCCACAGTGGCACCCAGGCGCCCCAAGCAGGAGGAGAGCGCCTTTGGCCCGCTAAGGTAGACTGGCTCTGGCCCTGGAGGCTCCGTGCAGGAAGAATCCCAAAGGGGACCCATCCGGCCCAGCATCCTGCGTCCACAGTGGCACCCAGGCGCCCCAAGCAGGAGGAGAGCGCCTTTGGCCCACTAAGGTAGACTGGCTCTGGCCCTGGAGGCTCCGTGCAGGAAGAGCCCCAAGGCAGCTGCATGGAGCCAAAGGGGACCCATCCGGCCCAGGATCCTGCGCCCACAGTGGCACCCAGGCGCCCCAAGCAGGAGGAGAGCGCCTTTTGCCACTCTAAGGTAGACTGGCTCGGCCCTGGAGGCTCCGTGCAGGAAGAGCCCCAAGGCAGCTGCATGGAGCCAAAGGGGACCCATCCGGCCCAGGATCCTGCGCCCACAGTGGCACCCAGGCGCCCCAAGCAGGAGGAGAGCGCCTTTGGCCCGCTAAGGTAGACTGGCTCTGGCCCTGGAGGCTCCATGCAGGAAGAGCCCTGGGGCAGGTGCCTCGCACCAAAGGGGGCCCATCCAGCCCAGGATCCTGCGCCCACAGTGGCACCCAGGCGCCCCAGGCAGGAGGAGAGCGCCTTTGGCCCGCTAAGGTAGACTGGCTCTGGCCCTGGAGGCTCCATGCAGGAAGAGCCCTGGGACAGGTGCCTCGCGCCAAAGGGGACCCATCCGGCCCAGGATCCTGCGCCCACAGTGGCACCCAGGCGCCCCAAGCAGGAGGAGAGCGCCTTTGGCCCGCTAAGGTAGACTGGCTCTGGCCCTGGAGGCTCCGTGCAGGAAGAGCCCCAAGGCAGCTGCATGGAGCCAAAGGGGACCCATCCGGCCCAGGATCCTGCGCCCACAGTGGCACCCAGGCGCCCCAAGCAGGAGGAGAGCGCCTTTGGCCCTCTAAGGTAGACTGGCTCTGGCCCTGGAGGCTCCATGCAGGAAGAGCCCTGGGGCAGGTGCCTCGCACCAAAGGGGGCCCATCCAGCCCAGGATCCTGCGCCCACAGTGGCACCCAGGCGCCCCAGGCAGGAGGAGAGCGCCTTTGGCCCGCTAAGGTAGACTGGCTTTGGCCCTGGAGGCTCCGTGCAGGAAGAATCCCAAAGGGGACCCATCCGGCCCAGGATCCTGCGCCCACAGTGGCACCCAGGCGCCCCAAGCAGGAGGAGAGCGCCTTAGGCCCACTAAGGTAGACTGGCTCTGGCCCTGGAGGCTCCGTGCAGGAAGAGCCCCAAGGCAGGTGCCTCGCACCAAAGGGGACCCATCCGGCCCAGGATCCTGCGCCCACAGTGGCACCCAGGCGCCCCAAGCAGGAGGAGAGCGCCTTTGGCCCGCTAAGGTAGACTGGCTCTGGCCCTGGAGGCTCCATGCAGGAAGAGCCCCAAGGCAGATGCCTCGTGCCAAAGGGCACCCATCCGGCCCAGGATCCTGTGCCCACAGTGGCACCCAGGCGCCCCAAGCAGGAGGAGAGCGCCTTTGGCCCGCTAAGGTAGACTGGCTCTGGCCCTGGAGGCTCCGTGCAGGAAGAATCCCAAAGGGGACCCATCCGGCCCAGCATCCTGCGCCCACAGTGGCACCCAGGCGCCCCAAGCAGGAGGAGAGCGCCTTTGGCCCACTAAGGTAGACTGGCTCTGGCCCTGGAGGCTCCGTGCAGGAAGAATCCCAAAGGGGACCCATCCGGCCCAGGATCCTGCGCCCACAGTGGCACCCAGGCGCCCCAAGCAGGAGGAGAGCGCCTTTGGCCCACTAAGGTAGACTGGCTCTGGCCCTGGAGGCTCCGTGCAGGAAGAGCCCCAAGGCAGGTGCCTCGCACCAAAGGGGACCCATCCGGCCCAGGATCCTGCGCCCACAGTGGCACCCAGGCGCCCCAAGCAGGAGGAGAGCGCCTTTGGCCCGCTAAGGTAGACTGGCTCTGGCCCTGGAGGCTCCATGCAGGAAGAGCCCCAAGGCAGGTGCCTCGTGCCAAAGGGCACCCATCCGGCCCAGGATCCTGTGCCCACAGTGGCACCCAGGCGCCCCAAGCAGGAGGAGAGCGCCTTTGGCCCGCTAAGGTAGACTGGCTCTGGCCCTGGAGGCTCCGTGCAGGAAGAGCCCCAAGGCAGGTGCATGGAGCCAAAGGGGACCCATCCGGCCCAGGATCCTGCGCCCACAGTGGCACCCAGGCGCCCCAAGCAGGAGGAGAGCGCCTTTGGCCCGCTAAGGTAGACTGGCTCTGGCCCTGGAGGCTCCATGCAGGAAGAGCCCTGGGGCAGGTGCCTCGCACCAAAGGGGGCCCATCCAGCCCAGGATCCTGCGCCCACAGTGGCACCCAGGCGCCCCAGGCAGGAGGAGAGCGCCTTTGGCCCGCTAAGGTAGACTGGCTCTGGCCCTGGAGGCTCCATGCAGGAAGAGCCCTGGGACAGGTGCCTCGCGCCAAAGGGGACCCATCCGGCCCAGGATCCTGCGCCCACAGTGGCACCCAGGCGCCCCAAGCAGGAGGAGAGCGCCTTTGGCCCGCTAAGGTAGACTGGCTCTGGCCCTGGAGGCTCCGTGCAGGAAGAGCCCCAAGGCAGGTGCATGGAGCCAAAGGGGACCCATCCGGCCCAGGATCCTGCGCCCACAGTGGCACCCAGGCGCCCCAAGCAGGAGGAGAGCGCCTTTGGCCCGCTAAGGTAGACTGGCTCTGGCCCTGGAGGCTCCATGCAGGAAGAGCCCTGGGGCAGGTGCATTGCGCCAAAGGGGTCCCATCCGGCCCAGGATCCTGTGCCCACAGTGGCCCCCAGGCGCCCCAAGCAGGAGGAGAGCGCCTTTGGCCCTCGAAGGTAGACTGGCTCTGGCCCTGGAGGCTCCATGCAGGAAGAGCCCTGGGGCAGGTGCCTCGCGCCAAAGGGGACCCATCCGGCCCAGGATCCTGCGCCCACAGTGGCACCCAGGCGCCCCAAGCAGGAGGAGAGCGCCTTTGGCCCGCGAAGGTAGACTGGCTCTGGCCCTGGAGGCTCCATGCAGGAAGAGCCCCAAGGCAGGTGCATTGCGCCAAAGGGGTCCCATCCGGCCCAGGATCCTGCGCCCACAGTGGCACCCAAGCGCCCCAAGCAGGAGGAGAGCGCCTTTGGCCCTCTAAGGTAGACTGGCTCTGGCCCTGGAGGCTCCATGCAGGACTCCTCAGAAACCAGGAAGAGCCCCAAGGCAGCTGCATGGAGCCAAAGGGGTTCCATCCGGCCCAGGATCCTGTGCCCACAGTGGCCCCCAGGCGCCCCAAGCAGGAGGAGAGCGCCTTTGGCCTGCTAAGGTAGACTGGCTCTGGCCCTGGAGGCTCCATGCAGGAAGAGCCCCAAGGCAGGTGCATGGAGCCAAAGGGGACCCATCCGGCCCAGGATCCTGCGCCCACAGTGGCACCCAGGCGCCCCAAGCAGGAGGAGAGCGCCTTTGGCCCGCTAAGGTAGACTGGCTCTGGCCCTGGAGTCTCCGTGCGAGAAGAGCCCCAAGGCAGGTGCCTCGCGCCAAAGGGGACCCATCCGGCCCAGGATCCTGCGCCCACAGTGGCACCCAGGCGCCCCAAGCAGGAGGAGAGCGCCTTTGGCCCGCGAAGGTAGACTGGCTCTGGCCCTGGAGGCTCCATGCAGGAAGAGCCCTGGGGCAGGTGCATTGCGCCAAAGGGGACCCATCCGGCCCAGGATCCTTCGCCCACAGTGGCACCCAGGCGCCCCAAGCAGGAGGAGAGCGCCTTTGGCCCGCTAAGGTAGACTGGCTCTGGCCCTGGAGGCTCCATGCAGGAAGAGCCCTGGGACAGGTGCCTCGCGCCAAAGGGGACCCATCCGGCCCAGGATCCTGCGCCCACAGTGGCACCCAGGCGCCCCAAGCAGGAGGAGAGCGCCTTTTGCCGCTCTAAGGTAGACTGGCTCTGGCCCCGGAGGCTCCATGCATGACTCAGTCTATCCAGGATAGCAGCCGGAAACGGGGCTGGAATAAGGGAACTTCCCGCAAAAAACGGGAAGGTTGACAACTATGGACAGGTCGTGGGGCGCAGGGGGTTCTGTGGTCTATAAGCCACTGAGACTTGGGCTGCTGGGTCTGCGACTGCCGCTCTCGCTGCCCCTCTCCAACTTCAGCAGGAGCTATTTATCCACAGGGGGATACAATCCTGGGAGGAGGCGTTTCATTTCTTTATTAAATTTATATACCGCCCTATGCCCACAGGCTTTCAGGGCAATTCACAAAATAAAAGCAGAATATAAAACCACAGAATAATCAAAATAAACCCTCCCCCAACTACATTTTAAAAGGGCATAGGATGTCAATCAAATCAACCAAAGGTTAAAAAGGAACATTTTTGCCCAGTGCCTAAAAGGGTATAACGAATGCGCTTGTGGGAACTTCCCTGGGGAGAGCATTCTTCACATGGGGAGCCACTGCAGAGAAGGCCCCGTTCCTGTGCTGCCACCCTCCGGACCTCTCAAAGAGGAGGGACACGAAGAAGGGCCTCAGAAGATGATTTCAGGGTCCGGGGAGGTTCATATGGAGAGAGGCGGTCCTTGAGGAATTGCAGTCCTGAGCTGTTTAAGGCTTAATAGGTCAAAACCAGCACACTGAATGGGCAGCCAGTGCTGTCGGACCAGGATTGGTGCAATATGCTCAAACCGCCTTGCTCCGATGAGCAACCTGGCCGCTGAATTCTGCACCAGCTGCAGTTTCCAAACCGTCTTGAGAGGCAGCCCAGCGTGTAACGCATTGCAGTAATCTAACCTTGAGGTTGCCGCCAGAGCATAGACTGCAGTAGCTAGCTGATCCCTGTCCAGACCGGGGCGTAGTTGGGCCACCAGCCGAAGCTGACGGAAGGCACTCTGGGCCACGGAGGCCACCTGAGCCTGGAGTGACAGGAAAGGATCCAGGAAGACCCCAAGCTATGAAGCTCTCCTTCAGAGGAAGTGTAACCCCATCAAGAGCCGGCCATCTCCCTAGAATGGTAAACTGAAAATGATGAGGTTAGATCAGTGATGGGCAGTGATGGTTATAATATACAATTTTTATCAGCTAAAAAAGCCAATGCAATTCTGGGCTGCATCAATAGGAGTATAGCATCTAGATCAAGGGAAGTAATAGTGCCACTGTATTCTGCTCTGGTCAGACCTCACCTGGAGTGCTGTGTCCAGTTCTGGGCACCACAGTTCAAGAAGGACACTGACAAACTGGAACGTGTCCAGAGGAGGGCAACCAAAATGGTCAAAGTCTGGAAACGATGCCTTATGAGGAACGGCTAAGGGAGCTGGGCATGTTTAGCCTGGAGAAGAGGAGGTTAAGGGGTGATATGATAGCCATGTTCAAATATATCAAAGGATGTCACATAGAGGAGGGAGAAAGGTTGTTTTCTGCTGCTCCAGAGAAGCGGACACGGAGCAATGGATCCAAACTACAAGAAAGAAGATTCCACCTAAACATTAGGAAGAACTTCCTGACAGTAAGAGCTGTTTCGACAGTGGAATTTGCTGCCAAGGAGTGTGGTGGACTCTCCTTCTTTGGAGGTCTTTAAGCAGAGGCTTGACAACCATATGTCAGGAGTGCTCTGATGGTGTTTCCTGCTTGGCAGGGGGTTGGACTCAATGGCCCTTGGGGTCTCTTCCAACTCGATGATTCTATGATTATCATGGGAAATGTCATGGAAAGAGGATTTGAAGTTTACGGCTTACACTTTGTTGAAAGAAAACTACAGTGGTACCTTGCAAGACGAAATTAATTCATTCCACAAGCTTTTTCTCCTTGCGAGTGTTTTGTCTTGCGAAGCACGGTTTCCCATAGGAATGCACTGAAAATCAATTAATGCGTTCCTATGGAGACCGCCTTCAGACCAGGTCCGGGGACAGCGGGGAAGACGTGCTGCGCTTCCCCACTGTCCCCAGAGCTTGCGGGGCTGGCGGTGGGGAGAAGGGCTTTTCTCCCCCCCGCCAGCCTTCAGAAGAGGTCCGGGGACAGCGGGGAAGACTCACTGCGCTTCCCCGCTGTCCCCGGAGATTTCCCTATGGGCTTTCGTCTTGCGAAGCAAGCCCATAGGGAAATTCGTATGGCGAAGCACCTCGAAAAACGTAAAACTCTTTCTTCTTGCAAGTTTTCCGTCTTGCGAGGCATTCGTCTTGCGAGGTACCACTGTATATGATGTACTGTTGGTACCTAACACTGAGTAAAATTGCAAAAATGTATAGAACTAGCTCAAATTTCTGCTGGAAATGTAAAAGGAAAGAAGGTACCTTTTATCATATGTGGTGGTCCTGTGGAGTGGTAAAAGCGTTCTGGGAAATGATATATACTGAATTTAAGAAAGCGTTTAAGAAAACTTTTGTCATCATCAACATCATCAATTTTAATTTGTATACCGACTTTCTATCATACAATACTCAAGGTGGTTTACAAGCTGAAGAAACAGAAAATGTACATCTTCTAACAATCTAATGCAATACAAAACAGAACTTTAAAATTGGCAGCCTACCTCAAAATAGCAACATTCAACCATTACTTAGAATAGTATAACATAATGATAACATATAAAAGTTAAACAGAAATCCACTCAACAGTTACAATAATATCTAAAGTATAATCAATAAAACAACGGCAAGCCACAGTAGACAAAACAATACAATGCACATTGAGAAGCGGAGGGCGGGGCAAGGCAGGTGGCAGGAGGCCTTGCCTGGTGGAGTCTCTCCTCTCACCCTTTGACAGAAAACCAGAGGCTTCTCTGTTAGAATATAATATATGTGATGAATTACCAAAGGAAATAAGAGACTGTTTACGTATGCAATAATGGCAGCGGGAATGTTTTTGGCCCAGAGATGGAAAGAAGAGCGGCAGACCAAATTGATGGAATGCGCAGAAATGGCGAGACTAAGGAGAAAGATCAGAAACCAGGAAGAACAAGTATTTTTAAAAGACTGGAATCATTTTATTGTATACTTGAAAGACCACTGTAGACAGTTAAAATCATGGTCAGGGATGCAATGACACTTGTAATGTGAGCTGAACTTTGGTTACTATGGTTACATAAGAGATGGATAATGGTTAAAGATGCAGGAAAAAGGGGAAAGATAACATCTTTAGAACTGGAACGCATGGGGGGGAAGGTCTGAAGGTGTGAAAGAACCTTGATATTTTGTATGTTTTGGAAAGGTTACAGGTATCGTGTATAACTTTATGTAAAACCAATTTAATTTTTTAATATATTTTTCTAAGAGCAGGCCTTCTCCCAGCCATCTGGTCTCGGGCACCACCCACTAACTGCCTCAGTCTTATTTGGATTGAGTTTCACTTTGACATTGAGTTTCAGACATCCACTCCGCCTTCCTCCCAGGGAAGGCAAAAAGAGCAGACTGCTATAGACTACTAAAAATGCTGAAAAACGGAGGCACACCTTCCATGCTGGATGCCATCAGACGGCTGACTCATGTTCAGCTTGTGGTCCACAAAGACCATTAGACCTCTACAATTCTATGATTCTGTGGGAAACGGGGGGCCACTAGGGGGCACATAGGAAGATGGCTGACAATAACATTGAGGTCCAGCGCCGAGGGCCTTCTGGCGGTTCCCTCACTGCGAGAAGCAAAGCTATAGGGAACCAGGCAGAGGGCCTTCTCGGTGGTGGCGCCTGCCCTGTGGAACGCGCTCCCATCAGATGTCAAAGCGATAAATAACTACCTGACATTCAGAAGACATCTTAAGGGAGCCCTGATCAGGGAAGTTTTTAATCTGTGATATTTTACTGTATTTTTGGTTTCTATGGAAGCCGCCCAGAGTGGCTGGGGAAACCCAGCCAGATGGGAGGGGTACAATTTTTTTATTTTTTTTTTACAAGCAGAAAATTTATTTTCCCATTTTGTAGTTTTCCCCATGAGACATTGGTTGAATTGGACCACATATATCAGGATTAATAAGTTACAAAGGCTCTGTTGAACTTTTCTGGCTTTGCTTGGGGGATAGAAGGTCTTGTTTCCTTTGCCAACAAACAATGTTCACAAATTTCACTATTTAGGTCAACTTTACAAGGTTTAAGTCTTTCAAGGTGGGGTTTTTATCCTGAAGAACACAGCCATCCTGGGAGTTTCTGGAGATTTCTAAAAGCCCAATGCATATACCTAATAAACAACCTTAATACATTTCACATTGGGGTGAGACAGGAAACTAAACTATCGTAGCTGAAGCCTGCTCTGTTTGTTTGTTTTTTAAATGAAATTTTATTAGATCTTATTATAATAACACAACACAAAATATGAAAATAAAGAAAAAGCAACAACAGAAAAACAGAAAAAAGAGAAAACAAGTATAATTTCAAGCCCTCATTTTCTTGTACCTTACTTCCCCGACTTCCCCATACCTCCCCTCTCTGTATTCCAAATTCAATTTTGTTTCTTCAACAAATCCTTACCCTTAATTTTAGCTAAATTTTTAAGCTTTCTTTTCATTTTACTTGTCCATTACCACTGAAAACCATGTAATTTCTAAACCAACGTCATTCTAACATTCATTAATTTTACAATATTTCTTGAGAGAATCCTTAAATTTCTTCCAATCTTCTTCCGCTGTTTCTCTCCCCTGGTCTCGGATTCTGCCAGTCATTTCTGCCAGTCGCATATATTCTATCACCTTCATCTGCCATTCTTCCACGGTGGGTAGATCCTGTGCCTTCCAATACTTTGCGATAAGTATTCTTGCTGCTGTTGTGGCGTACATGAAAAATGTTTTATCCTTCTTTAATACCAGTTGGTCGACTATGCCCAGGAGAAAGGCCTCTGGTTTCTTAGGGACAGTGTACTTAAATACCTTTTTCAGTTCATTATAGATCATTTCCCAGAAAGCCTTGATCCTTGGGCACGTCCACCAAAGGTGAAAGAAAGTTCCTTCAGTTTCTTTACATTTCCAACATTTATTATCGGGCAAATGATAAATTTTTGCAAGCTTGACTGGTGTCATGTACCACCTATACATCATTTTCATAATATTCTCTCTTAAGGCATTATATGCCGTAAATTTCATACCGGTGGTCCACAACTTTTCCCAGTCAGCAAACATAATGTTATGACCAATGTCTTGTGCCCACTTAATCATAACCGATTTCACCGTTTCATCCTGCGTATTCCATTTCAGCAACAAGTTATACATTTTTGATAAATTCTTTGTCTTGGATTCTAGCAGTTCCGTTTCCAATTTTGATTTCTCCACCTGGAAGCCAATTTTCCTGTCCATCTTATAAACTTCCATTATCTGATAGTAATGAAGCCAGTCTCACACCTTATCTTTTGGTTTCTCAAAACTCTGCAATTTCAATTTGTCCCCTTCTTGTTCCAAAATTTCCCAATATTTCGGCCATTTTGATTCCATATTTATCTTTTTCACAGCCTTAGCCTCCATTGGCGACAACCACCTTGGAGTTTTATTTTCCAACAAATCTTTATATCTAATCCAAACATTATACAATGCTTTCCTGACAATATGATTTTTAAAGGCTTTATGTGCTTTAACCTTGTCATACCACAAATATGCATGCCACCCAAAGATATTGTTGAAACCTTCCAAGTCCAAAATGTCTATGTTCTCAAGAAGCAGCCATTCTTTCAACCAGCAGAATGCTGCTGATTCGTAATAAAGTTTAAATTCCGGCAGGGCAAATCCCCCCCCTATCTTTTGCATCAGTTAAAATCTTAAATTTTATTCTGGGCTTCTTGCCCTGTCAGACAAATCTAGAAATATCTTTCTGCCACTTCCTGAAACAATCCATTTTGTCCACAATTTGCAACATTTGAAACAAAAACAACATTCTTGGCAATACATTCATCTTTATAACTGCAATTCGGCCGAACAAGGAAAGCTTCAAATTTGACCAAATTTCTAGATCTTTTTTCACCTCCAACCAGCATTTTTCAGAATTATCTTTAAATAGATTCCCATTTTTTGCTGTCATGTTGATACCTAAATATTTCACTTTCTTAACCACAGTCAAACCTGTTTCATTCTGGAACCTTTCTCTTTCAATCGATGTTAAGTTTTTTCCTAAAACCTTAGTTTTTGACTTGCTCAGTTTAAATCCTGCCACTTGACCAAACTCTTGAATTAATTCTAAGACCCTTTTAGTGCTAGATTCAGGCTCTTGTAAAGTAAGTACCAGATCATCTGCAAATGCTCTCAATTTATATTGTTTAGCTCTGACCTGTACCCCTTTAACCAACTGGTCCCTTCTAATCATATTCAGCAAGACCTCCAGGACTGTTATAAAAAGTAATGGAGAGATTGTGCACCCCTGACGTGTCCCTTTTTCGATCTTAAATTCTTCTGTAACCACATTATTTACAATTAGCTTTGCTTTTTGTTCAGAGTATATTGCACCTATACCGTTTTCAAACCCTTGGCCTACCCCCATCCCCCGGAGATTCTTCCTCATAAAGCTCCAAGAAATATTGTCAAATGCTTTCTCCGCATCCACAAAAATCAGAACTGCTTTAGTGTTTATATTCACCTCAAGCTTTTCCAAAATGTCAATTATATTCCTTACATTATCTGACAAATGTCTTCTTGGGAGAAAGCCAGCTTGGTCTCTATGAATCTCCTCCATCAGAACTTTTTTCAATCTCTTAGCCAAAATGTCAGCAAAAATTTTGTAATCCACATTTAGTAAGGAAATAGGCCAATAATTCTTAAGTTGAGTCTTTTCAGTCTCTGTCTTCGGTATAAGTGTAATAAAAGCTTCTTTCCACGATTCTGGTACCCTTTTCCCCTCCAAAATTTCGTTGCAGACTTCCTTCAAAGGTTGTAATAACCACTCCTTCAAAAATTTCTAGTCCATGTCATTTTAGCTTCAGAGAAAAAGGTTCAAATAATAAAAAGTTACAAATAATAAATTATTATTATTATTATTATTATTATTATTATTATTATTATTATTATTATTATCTCTCCGACCCACAGGAGGTAATTTGGGAGTAATTAGCCTCCCTACCCACTCAGGTCGGTGAGTGGGGCCATATGCCTGCTGTGCCCGATACCACCCCCAAATTTTTGAGGGGGATGGGGGCATTAGGCACAAAACCCTCCTGTGGGATCTCGGCACTCCTGGACGCTGTCTCTGACCTGCGCCACTAGCTGCAAGAACTTCAAGGGAAACAATTTGGCACGAAGGAATGCACATGCTTCGGGAAATGAGGAGGAATGAGTGAAGACTGCAACAGAAGAGGTCTCTGGAAAAGCAAGTTTTAAATTATGAGAAGATACATCGATACGGTATGGCAAATGACTGATGGGGGAGGGGGGGAAACATTTTATTTTACTAAGTGATACCCCAAGAATCCCCTCCCTTCAGGAGTCAAAAGCCAGAAATGAGGTTTTAAGGACTTAAGCTGTGAATCTAAGGCTGTGTGGAGATAAACTTTCGAACCAAAGCATGTTTTTAGAAGACTGTGGAATGTATAAGAGCTTTGCTTCTGATGCAGTTAAAAATGTCGTCGACGCCATCTTAGGAAGCTCTGTCGGAGGAATAAGCCTGGGAGGTGGAAGAGAGTGTGTTTACATCGTGGGAGAGACCCCTCAAAGAGGCTTCAGATACGACAGAGCTATAAATTTACGAGGGGAAATGTGATCTTATCTCCGAAGGTGACAATTTATGGGAACTAACTGGAATTGAGGATTTACGACGGGAAATCTACGCAGGAGTATTATCGGTGTTTATCAACTTAAGGAGACCATGAGAAGAGACCATAAAGGACAAAGAGAAAATATTTGATTAAGAGTGATGTGGAAACAGCAAGATATGAATATATGTTTGGACTGTTTGAACATCTATTTGGACTGATTTGGACTGATTTGGACATTAATGCAGAAGGAATGATTAGATCAGAATTCTTCCTCGGATCTGGAAGTATGGGACCCCCCAACAAAATTTAAAAAATTCGGCTCTGTAATTTGGAATTTATGTGATGTGGTTTGATTTGATGTGCTTGGCCGGTTAATAAAATTTATTTAAAAATAAAATAAAATATGATTCTATGGGAAACACCACACTTGCCGGCAGCATATGTGAAAAGGATCTAAGGGTCTTAGAACACCGAAAGCTTAACGTGAGTCAAGAAGGTGAGTCAGTAGCAAAATAAGCTAATGCTATTTCAGGCTATCTCAACAGGAGTCTAATGTCCAGGTCATGGGAAGTAATACTAGGTTCCTTTCTGCCTTGGTCAGACCACACCTGGAGTCCTGTGCTCAATTCTGGATGTCACAATCAAAGGAGGGTATTGAGAAGTTGGAATCTGTGCAGAGAAGAGTGACCAATATAATCAAGCATTTGGAAACCTAGCCTTTTAAGGAACGATAGAAGGAGCTGGGTAGGCTTAGACTGGAAAAGAGGAGATTGAGAGGAGATAGGAGACCCATTTTCAAATACCATGATTCTCCTTGCTGTGAGTTCCTTGATGGTAAGTGAGACTTCTCTTCCATTTGAAGCTCTTTCCACATTCCAAGCACTGATATGGTCTCTTCTCACAGTGAATTGTTTGATGGGAAGTAAGGGTAACCTTCTGACTGAAGCTCTTTCCACATTCCAAGCATTGATATGGCTTCTCCCCTGTATGAATTCTTTGATGGGCAGTGAGACTATTCTGTCGACTAAAGCTCTTTCCACATTCCAAGCACTGATATGGTCTCCCCCCTGTATGAATTCTTTGATGGGAAGTGAGACTATTCTTACAAGTGAAGCTCTTTCCACATTCCAAGCACTGATATAGTTCCTCCCCTGTATGAATTCTTTGATGGGAAGTGAGCTGGCAGTCCTTAATGAAGCCCCTTCCACATTCCAAGCATTTATATGGTTTCTCCACTCGGTGAATACTTTCATGTGAAGTAAGGGTACTCTTCCGACTAAAATTCTTTCCACATTCCAAGCACTGATATGGTTTCTCCCCTGTATGATTTCTTTGATGATCTGTGAGCTGAACTTTCTGCCTGAAGCTCTTTCCACATTCCAAGCACTTGTATGGTTTCTCCCCTGTATGAATTCTTTGATGATCTGTGAGCTTAGCTTTCTGCCTGAAGCTCTTTCCACATTCCAAGCACGTATAGGGTTTCTCCCCTGTATGAATACTTTGATGGGATATGAGATGGTCCTTCCAACTGAAGCTCTTACCACACTCCAAGCACTGATATGGTCTCTCCCGACTGTGAATTGCTTGATGATAAGTAAGATGTCTCTTCAGTTTGAAGCTCTTCCCACATTCCAAACACTGATGGGGTTTCTCCCCTCTGTGGATTAATTCATGTGAAGTAAGGTAATCCTTCCGACAAAAATTCTTCCCACATTCCAAGCACTGATATGGTTTCTGTCCTGTATGAATTTTTTGATGGGAAGTGAGACTATTTTTGTGACTAAAGCTCTTCCCACATTCTAAGCACTGATATGGTCTCTCCCCGCTGTGAATTGTTTGATGATAAGTGAGATGCCTCTTCAGTTTGAACCTCTTCCCACACTCCAAGCACTGATATGGTCTCTCCCCAGTATGAATACATTGATGGGATATGAGATGGTCCTTCCAACTGAAGCTCTTACCACACTCCAAGCACTGATATGGTCTCTCCCGACTGTGAATTGCTTGATGATAAGTGAGATGCCTCTTCAGTTTGAAGCTCTTCCCACATTCCAAACACTGATGGGGTTTCTCCCCTCTGTGGATTAATTCATGTGAAGTAAGGTAATCCTTCCGACAAAAATTCTTCCCACATTCCAAGCACTGATATGGTTTCTGTCCTGTATGAATTTTTTGATGGGAAGTGAGACTATTTTTGTGACTAAAGCTCTTCCCACATTCTAAGCACTGATATGGTCTCTCCCCGCTGTGAATTGTTTGATGATAAGTGAGATGCCTCTTCAGTTTGAACCTCTTCCCACACTCCAAGCACTGATATGGTCTCTCCCCAGTATGAATACTTTGATGGGATATGAGATGGTCCTTCCAACTGAAGCTCTTACCACACTCCAAGCACTGATATGGTCTCTCCCGACTGTGAATTGCTTGATGATAAGTGAGATGCCTCTTCAGTTTGAAGCTCTTCCCACATTCCAAACACTGATGGGGTTTCTCCCCTCTGTGGATTATTTCATGTGAAGTAAGGTAATCCTTCCGACTAAAATTCTTTCCACATTCCAAGCACTGATATGGTTTCTCTCCTGTATGAATTCTTTGATGGGAAGTGAGACTATTTTTGCAACTGAAGCTCTTCCCACATTCTAAGCACTGATGGGGTTTCTCCCCTGTATGAATTCTTTGATGGAAAGTGCGAAATGTCTTCTGACGAAATGTCTTACCATCTTCCAAGTACCGATAATGATATTTCCCAGTAGGATATATTTTATGGGAAGTAGAATGGGAGCTCATACTATAACTCTCTCCACACTCCAAATATTTATACAACTTCCCCACTGTGTGAATGTTGTCACGGTTCCCCTTGTTCATAATTTCCAATCCATCAGCACCTGCATCAAAGAGAGAAACCGATTAGAGCCTCAGGAAGAAATAGAGCCCCAAATTATGGAAGACTGCTAATGAATGTCTGTGATAGATGAAGAACGGAAGGGAGTTAGATCTGAGGTCTTACTACAGGGTTCACTGCCTTTGTTGACTCTCATTGACGCACAGATTGATGGGAACCTGAGATTCAAACAGCCTGGGATCTTCCAGGATAGATCTTGTTTGACCTAATCGTGGAATCTCCTCCATCTGCAAGGCCAGTTGTCTCTTTGGTCAACCAGAAAGTGACCGAAGCAAAAACAGAAAACCTCACAGAAGCTGCTAATTCTAACCACATCATGGAAGGTTACATTCAAGAAGGTCTGGACAGCTCAGACCAGCCTGGTCATGGTTTAAAAAGGCACATGTGGGGCAAGAATATTTGCAGACAAAACAGTAGATTCAAGGTGAGCTGTGGGGAATGAGAATCCAGATGCTGTCAAGCGCCATCAAAATATTGCAGGATTCTCACAGGGGTGGGTGGGTGTATTTCAAAACATATATTAAAGTCCAGCAGGAATCCTTACTGAGAGAGTCCACAATCCTACGATTCTCCTCCATGACTTCCTTATGCAGAGCTCTCTGGTCAGGATCCAGCAACGCCCACTCCTCCTCGGTGAAATACACAGCGACATCTTCAAAGCACAGAGGACCCTCAAGGAAAAGGAAAAAGGTCCTCTTCTGAGACAACATAAAGATTATCTACTACACATTCCCCGGTTGTTTTCTGCCCATTCCTTGTTGTGTTCTTTTAATGGGATTATTTTGCTGCACATTTTAGGTCTGGATGCCTATTTTAGCATTTCAGTGGATGTATTTTACTGTGCATTTTAATGATGGGTATTAATCTTTGTGTGAATGGGTGGAACTCCGCATGGTGTTCTTCAAATCGTTCTGTCTGTGGAAGTATTCCTGTCTGCCAGACAGAACGCTCCCTTCTCTACTCCCGCTGTGTGCTGCTTGGGGGGGCGATGGGACCCTCCCTCTGCCCTACAGCCAACTTCAAGGGGCTCATGGGGGCACAGAGAGGGGGAGGAGGGGGCTGCTGAGGTGAATCCCGGCCACGGTTTGCTATGGCTTCTCAACTTCTTGGAAGCTTCTCAACTGCTTAGAAGCCTGATTAGATCAATACAGAAATATAGCTGCAGCTACTGATAAATCATAGAAATAGTGACATTCCGAAGCCCAGTTAAGGAGAGATGGCTGTTCATTCCTGTCAGCACATAAACCTTCTTGAATGGCATTGTCCATCTTTGTTCAGGACAGAGGCTTTGACAGAAGCCAAGAGGAGGAGAAATTCTTTCCGGCCCAGAGGCTCCCTGGCTGCCCCACTCCTCTGACTCTTTCCCCACAAAGCTCTTTCCCCATACCAGATCTGTTTCCACAGCTGCTGCTTCTCCTCTGTTATCATGAAAAGATGGATGAGGAGGTCTGGGGGGCATCCTTCGGTCACCTGTGAGAGACAAAAGTCAAAGGGAAGCCATCAGCTCCTGCGTCTCTCAGAGCTTCAGCATAAAAAAATTCCTTCTAGTATCACCTTAGAGACCAACTAAGTTTGTTATTGGTATGAGCTTTCGTGTGCATGCACACTTCTGAAACAGAAGTCTTTTCAGCAGCCTGTTTCAGTGTATCTGAAGAAGTGTGCATGCACACGAAAGCTCATACCAATAACAAACTTAGTTGGTCTCTAAGGTGATACTAGAAGGAATTTTTTTATTTTGTTTCAACTACGGCAGACCCACACGGCTACCTACCTGTAACTAGAGGTTCAGCACTTAGAGATAAGTGCCATAGATGTGCCATGGAAAAGGTCTTGCTTGT
The DNA here is from genome assembly GCF_964234715.1 of Podarcis melisellensis. Lineage (NCBI taxonomy): Eukaryota > Metazoa > Chordata > Lepidosauria > Squamata > Lacertidae > Podarcis > Podarcis melisellensis. The sequence continues at coordinate 466,011 of NC_138530.1, read as the reverse complement.
TGAGTGCATTTTGACATTGTACCCATTTCAAATTTATGTCCTGTCAAAATACATCTCCCCTCCTTTGGGCTCTTGGCCCCAAGTGCTCCCCCCCCCCAAAAGATGAACAGAACCTAAAGATTAGTTTCAAGATCCCCAGAATGAGAAGAAAGACGAGTTCCTCTTTACCCAGTGGCCTCCCTCTGGCGTCCAACGGAGTCTTTTCTGCCTCACAGGACTCCAGGCCCATTTCTGCAAAGAGACCCTTTCCCTGAAAGAGTAACAAGGATTTAAAACAGAGAATGGGGAGAAGGATTAGAAAAGGAATGATTGTATCTGGGACGCAAGCAAGGCAGTGATGAGGGGGTTCTTGATACAACAGAATGCTGCAAAGAAAATGAGAAAAAAGACACAAAATGAGAAAAAAGATAAGATTTTGGAGAAAATTAAAGATTTAGAGAAGAAGTTAAGATCTAATCCGAAGTCACAGCCGATTCTGAGAGAAATCAAACTCTATCAAGCACAATATTCTAAATTGATAAACCAGGAAATAGAGTGGAAAATCAAATTGATGAAACAGAAAACATTTGAATCGGCGAATAAATGTGGGAAACTGCTAGCTTGGCAGTTGAAGAAAAGACAAAAATTAAACACAGTTACTAACTTAGAGATTGAAGGAAGAAATATTCAGAACCCCGTGGACATCAGAAAATGTTTCCAGAGATATTTTAAAAAATTATACACACAAGGGCCGCAAGATGAGACTGAGATTAAACAATTTTTGGAAAAGAATGGACTACCAAAATTGTCAGAAGAAAACAGATCAATCCTGAATTGTAAAATAACATCACAAGAGATTGAGCATGCCATTCAGAACATGAAATTGGGCAAATCTCCAGGGCCAGATGGGCTGACCTCCAAGTACTATAAGACACTGAAGGATTATTTGATACAACCACTGATGGAGGTCAGCAATGAAATTATGGAGGGGAAGAAGGCGCCGGAATCGTGGAAAGAAGCTTTTATCACATTGATACCAAAATCGGAAGCTGAAAAGACACAACTTAAGAACTACCATCCCATCTCTCTCCTTAATGTGGATTATAAAATATTTGCAGACATTTTAGCAAGTAGACTTAAAAAAGTTTTAAATAAAGTAATTCATAAGGACCAAGCAGGCTTTCTCCCAGGAAGACATTTGTTTGCTAACACAAGGAACATTATTGATATCTTGGAACTCTTGCAAACAGATATTAACACAAAAGCAGTGTTAATCTTTATAGATGCGGAGAAGGCCTTTGACAACATTTCTTGGAAATTTATGAAGAGGAACCTAGAAGGGATGGGAGCGGGACGGGGTTTTGAAAATGGGATTGATGCAATCTATTCAGAACAAAAGGCTAAATTGATAGTTAACAATGTGGTTACAGAAGAGTTTAGAATTGAAAAAGGAACACGACAAGGTTGCCCTATTTCCCCATTGTTATTTATTTCAGTTCTGGAGGTGCTCTTGAATATGATTAGAGGAGACCGGTTGGTGGAAGGAATTCAGGTCGGAGTGAAACAATATAAACTTAAAGCTTTTGCAGATGACCTAGTTTTGACCCTGCAGGAGCCAGAATCTAGCACGAAAAGAGTACTTCAATTAATTCAAGACTTTGGTCGGGTGGCGGGATTTAAATTAAACAAGCAGAAAACCAAAGTATTGGGAAAAAACTTGACAGAAGTAGAGTCAGAACGGTTTCAGAGAGAAACAGAGTTAAATGTGGTTAAAAAGGTAAAGTACCTAGGGGTAAACATAACAGCAAAAAACTTGAGTCTATTTAAGGACAACTATGAGAAATGTTGGTCAGAAATTAAGAGAGATTTAGACAGTTGGACAAAACTGAAACTTTCCTTGTTAGGCCGAATTGCTGCTATCAAGATGAATGTATTGCCAAAAATGTTGTTTCTGTTTCAAACATTACAGATTGTGGACAAGACGGAGTGCTTCCGGAAGTGGCAGAGAGATATTTCTAAATTTGTCTGGCAGGGCAAAAAGCCCAGAATTAAGTTCAAGATATTAACAGATGCGAAAGAAAGAGGGGGCTTTGCCCTGCCAGACTTAAGGCTGTACTATGAATCAGCAGCTTTCTGCTGGTTAAAAGACTGGCTACTTCTTGAAGACACTGATGTATTGGACTTGGAAGGTTTTAACAATGCCTTTGGTTGGCATGCATATCTATGGTATGACAAGGTTAAGATTAACAAGGTTTTCAAGAACCATATTGTCAGAAAAGCAGTGTTTAATGTCTGGACAAAATATAAAGACTTATTGGAAAATAAAACCCCAAAGTGGCTTTCACCATTGGAAGCTAAGGCCCAAAAAAGACTCAATATGGAGGCCAATTGGCCAAAGTATTGGGAAATATTAGAAAAAGATGGAGACAATTGGAAATTGCAGAGTATGGAGAAAATGAGAGATAAAGTGCGAGATTGGTTACATTATGCTCAGATTAAGGAAGTTTTCAAACTTGACAAAAAGTTAGGCTTCCAGGTGGAGAAATCGAAGTTGGAAACGGAATTGTTAGAGCCTAAGACTAAGGTACTTTCAAGAATGTACAACTTGCTGTTAAAGTGGAACACATAAGATGAAACGGTAAAGTCGGCTATGATAAGGTGGGCACAGGACATTGGGCACAATATTATGTTTGAGGACTGGGAAAGGTTGTGGACTACTGGGTTGAATTTCACTGCATGTAATGCTTTGAAAGAAAATGTAATGAAAATGATATACAGATGGTATATGACCCCAGTCAAACTTGCAAAAATATACCACCTGTCCGATAATAAGTGCTGGAAATGTAAAGAAAGTGAAGGAACATTCTTTCACCTCTGGTGGACCTGTCCTAAAGTGAAGGCTTTCTGGGAAATGATATATAATGAACTGAAAAAGGTATTTAAGTATACCTTCACTAAGAAACCAGAGGCCTTCCTTCTGGGTATTGTCGGCCAAGGGGTGGTAAAGAAGGACCGAACATTTTTCATGTACGCAACAACAGCAGCAAGGATACTTCTCGCAAAGCACTGGAAAACTCAAGATTTACCCACACTGGAAGAATGGCAGATGCAACTGATGGACTATATGCAACTAGCTGAGATGACCGGCAGAATCCGAGATCTGGGAGAGGAGAAGGTGGAAGAGGATTGGAAAAACTTTAAGAATTATTTGCAAAAATATTGTAAGCTTTATGAATGTTAAACAGGATGCTTGATTATAAACAATTTGGCACCATTAAATTAGATGAAGTGAAGTAAGAAGACAAGGTAAAATGTAAGATAACTATTTGGCTTAATTTAATTTGTTATGGAATATAACCAAGGTTTTTAAAATTTGAAATATAATATTGAAAACTAGCCAGTAAGGATGGAAGTAAGGAGATAATTTGTTGGACTAACTTTTAAACTGGAAAATAGGGGAGGGAGACGTGAGGAGGTCCCAAGAAGTAAAGAAAATATGTTATGTTATGTTATAACTTTGTTTGTTTGCTATATTGTTAATTCAAAAATTTCAATAAATATTAAAAAAAAAGAAAAGAAAAGGAATGATTGAAGCAAACACTTTAGGGGAGCAGATCTCATCCCTTGCTTCTCAAAAGAGGGCGAGCCGTTAGGAGAGCATCTTGGAAGGCTCCCTGTCTTGCTTGGAGCCCCTTGGGAGTTTCCAGAGGAAAGTCTCTCTCACCTGCTGCTCTGCCTGCTTCCTCTCCTCTGCCTGACTCAGGAGGAAACCTTCGGCCAGGGCTACAGCCTGGGAACTGGTCTCTGCTCCACATTCCCTCACCCAGCTCTCCATCTCCAGCGGAAGGACAGCCAGGAACTGCTCCAAGATCACCAGGTCCAGCATCTGAGCTTTCGTATGACTTTCTGGCTTCAGCCACCGACAGTCAAGGTGGTAGAGTTGGCCACAAGCCTCTCGGGGTCCTTTGGCCTGCTGAGAGCCGGACTGCGTCAATTGCTGGCTCTGCACCTCTGAGCAGAGGGTGTCCTCCTCACCCGGGATCTTCTGCACTGAGTTTTCCCATAATCTCCCACTGCTCCCAGTTTGGAGGGCAGGGCCTCCTCCTGCTTCAGGGCCAGCTGAGTCTTGCTCATCCATCTGGGCTCTCATGAAGCCTCCAAGAGATCGGAAGGAATCCTTTCGTTTTCTGCCAAGTTCTGATGGTCCAATTGAGAGGTGCTAGCAAATCCTACAAAGCAAACATATTGGTCTGTTACCAGACTGATACTTGGTCAGGAGAAGAGAAATGTTTCCTGAGCAAGCGTGGCTGAGTCTTGCTAGGAGCCAGGGCTGGACTGCACCACAGCCCCGACTCTGAACTTTCATTAACAGGAAAAAAAGTAAGAAGAAAGAGAAGTATGTCTCTGGCCCTGGTCTCAGAAAAGTGACCATGCAGAATTGCCTCACTGACAATTTCATGACCCAGAAGGTGGAAGAAACAAGAAGGGGATCATCTGTCTTGGACCTAGTCCTCAACAACAGATGGGAACTGATCAACCAAGTGGAAATACTGGGAAACTCGGAAGTGATCATGTCCTCTTGAGGTTTCCTGAGACAGAGGGAAACGAAAGCTGAGTGTAGTCAGGAATTCACTTTAAGGCGGCCAATTTTAAAAGGCTTAAGGAGATACTGGGCGAGATCCTATGTTCTGAAATGCTAAAAGAAATGGGAGCTTCTTCAAGGTGAAATATTGAAGGCCCAAATGCAGGCAGTCCCAACAGGAAAGAAAAGTGAGAGGCATCTAGGGAAAACAGTGTGGCTGCATAAGGAAAGTGATGCCCAACCTAGTGATAAAAGAATAAATGGTGCAAGGAGGGAGCTGCAGTCCAGGATCGGAAAAGAGGGAGTAACTGGACACCTGGCTTCTTCAAGTGAATTCAGATCTCCAGGACCTGCTGAGCTGCATCCAAGGTACTGAAGGAGCTTGGGGATGTAAGCTCAGAGCCTTCATCTAGAGCTCTGAGGATTCTTGGAGAACAGGAGAGGTTCCTGCAGACTGGAGGGGGGCAAGTGTTGTCCCCATCTTCAAAAACAGGAAAAACTACCGACCGGTGAGCTTGAGATTGATACCAGGCAACCAGGGAAGGTCCTAGAACAGATAATTAAACCGTCAGTCTGTGAGGACTGAGAAAAGGATGCTGTGATTACTAAGACCCAGCAGGGGTTTCTCGAAAACAAGTCATGCCAGACCCATCTGGCAGCACCCAGATTATGGGCTGGGCTCCCTTTATTAATGGCATTTCTATCCCACCTTTTTCTCCAAGGATCTCCGGGGGCATCCATGCGTCTACCCCTCCTCACTGAGACCCCCCAACAATGGGGCTCCGTTCAAGGTGCTGCCATGAGGGGTTCACTTGGACCCCAATCTCTGAAGAGCCTCTGGAGCAGAGCCCACCGCTAAGCACCAACTCATATGTCACAGACTCATTATCGTTGACCCACCAAATTTCTCCCGTTTGCCACAGGCTGGGGGGGGGGGCGTCTTTTCTGAGAGAAGACCTAGTGATTTGCAGTCTGAGGCAGGAGTTGGTCAAACCAGAAAAGCTTTTTTTTTAACACAAAAAGTCGGTGAAAGAAAGTTGGGTCAGGAGAGGCATTCTTTCAGGCAGAAGTTAAGTTATTCTTAAACTAAACTCAAAGATGTCACGGGCCTAAACACAGTAGTACAGGCGCAGCTTCTCTCCACATTGGTTCTTCCTCTTGAGGGGGGCCAAAGGGGGGGCCAAATGCTTCCCGGCCTTGCTGCTCCTTTCCCTAGCAATGGCAGACGTTTCCGTGAAAAGCTTTGGGCGCAGCCTCATTCTTTGCCTCCAGAGAAGGGAGCTTTTCGTCCTGGACCCGACTCTCTGAGCAATGCCACTGCGGAGGTCTTTCCAAATAAGATCCCCGACCTCGGGGTCCCCTTCTCCCCTCCAGACGGGAAGGAGACCCCGGTCAGAGCATAGCTGTCAACCTCCCCTTTTTTGAGGGAAATTCCCTTATTCCAGCGCTATCGCGGATTGTTCGATATCCCGCCGACTGTCCCCGGGACAGGGGAGGCTGCTGATCCCTTCTTTTCGAGGCTGCGGATCCCTTCTTTTCCAATCTGAAAGTGGACAGCTCTGGTTCAGAGGGTCTTCCCACGACTTCTCCCTCTCTGCTCCCGACTCAGCCCCCCATGGGACGCCTGTCTGTCTATCCGTCTGTCTGCCTGCCTGCCTGCCTTCCCCAGAGGCTCCACTGGCTCTTCCTCTGGCCAGAGACCAGATTCTCCTCAGAGAGGCTCCATCCAGAGCCCCTTCTTCTCCCTCAGTCCAGTCCTGGGTCCAAATCCCTCTTTCTGCTTCTATCTCTCCAAAGGAGCCTGGCTCACTTGAAGGCCCTCCTTGGGGAAGCTTCGCTTTTCAGGGTTGACATTTTACTATGGTTTTATATGTGCTGGAAGCTGCCCAGAGTGGCTGGGGGAGCCCAGCCGGATGGGAGGGGTATAAATGATAAAATAATCATCATAATGATCAATAATTCGCTCTCTTCCCTTTTCTGCCCCTGACTAAAAACTCCCTCAGAAGCGGCTCCTTTTCTTTTCCCGCCCAAAGTGCTGGCTCCGCCCCTTTGGCTGGTTGCTGGGCAGCCAATCAGAGAGAGAGAGGCTCCGGCCCCCTGGTGGCCTTTCGGGGGAACTGCACCCCGACTCCGGCCTGGCTCCGCTGTCAATCACAGGCTCCTCCCGCCTTCACCCAGAGACTTCAGATGGCAGAGGAGGAAAATGACTCTTGAGGAGGCTGAATCTCAGCCCAGCCAGAGGCACTCCTGACCTGGCGCCTGGGGGGCCACGGGGACTGATCTCACCCACTTCTGTCCTCTTTCCCCTTTGTTCCTGGTTTGGTTTAAACCCATTCATGAACCAAGAACCCACATCCTGTACTGACCCCGGGCTGCCCAGATCTCTGCCCATTTTGTGATGTACACATGAAAGAAGAAGGCAGCCTATTTATTTGGGCCTATTATTCCTATAGGCAGCCCTGTTTAGGGGAGTTTTACTCACTAATGTTTTAATGTATTTTTAATCTTTTGTTGGAAGCCGCCCAGAGTGGCTGGGGAAACCCGGCCAGGTGGGTATAACTAATAAATTACTATTATTATTATAAAGGCTAATAAGAAGACCCGGACCCCGTGGTGCATCTGCCAAGCAGGACCAGAGCCCTTTCCAGAGCTACGGCTTCCTCCCCAGAATCCTGGGAACCATCGTTTGTTCAGGATGCGGTGAGCGGACAGGAAAGAGCCCTCTCCTGCAATTCCTAGAGTGGTGTAACAACCCAGCCTCCTTGCCAGGGGACTTGGGGAACCGGAGCTGGAGCAGAGGGGGCTGTGGAGAGAGGGTCTCCCACTTACTCTCAGCCCTTGGAGGGGGCTGCCTCTTTGACCCCACCCGCACCCTGGGATTGATTTATCACACGTACAGACCACTTTCATCTTCCCAGGATCTCAATGTGGAATACGTGATTCTCCTGCTCCCTATTCCACCCGCACAACAACCCTGTGAGGAAGGCGAGGCGAAGAGATGCTGACTGACTCAAGCTCACCCAGGGAGCTTCATGGCTGAGTGGCGAATCGAACCCTGTCCCAGTCTGGCACTCTAACCATTAGGCCGCACTGCCCCTCCTTCCCACCATGGCCTCTTCTCTTGGATCTCCTGGAGAAAGGAGATTCCGACTAAGCATTGGGGGAAAACCGAAGAGCTGTTGGGCCCTGTCACCCCCAGGAGAGATGGCGGCCTCTCCTTCCTTGGAGGTTTCTGAGCAGAAGGTGGAGGGCCGCCTGCCTGCAATGGGGAACTAAGCAGAGATTCCTGCAGTGCAGGGGGCTGGACTTTCAAAATTGGGAAAGGAGTACGACAAGGCTGCATTTTGTCTCCCTGCTTATTTAACTTATATGCAGAATTCATCATGCGTAAGGCTGGGCTGGATGAATCCAAAGCCGGAATTAATATTGCCGGAAGAAATATCAACAACCTCAGATATGCAGATGACACAACCTTGATGGCAGAAAGTAAGGAGGAATTAAAGAACCTTTTAATGAGGGTGAAAGAGGAGAGCGCAAAATATGGTCTGAAGCTCAACATCAAAAAAACGAAGATCATGGCCACTGGTCCCATCGCCTCCTGGCAAATAGAAGGGGAAGAAATGGAGGCAGTGAGAGATTTTACTTTCTTGGGCTCCATGATCACTGCAGATGGTGACAGCAGCCGCGAAATTAAGAGACGCCTGCTTCTTGGGAGAAGGGCAATGACAGGCCTAGACAGCATCTTGAGAAGTAGAGACATCAACTTGCCAACAAAGGTTCGTATAGTTCAAGCTCTGGTTTTCCCAGTAGTGATGTATGGAAGTGAGAGCTGGACCATAAAGAAGGCTGATCGCCAAAGAATGGATGCTTTTGAATTCTGGTGCTGGAGGAGACTCTTGAGAGCCCCATGGACTGCAAGAAGATCAAACCTATCCATTCTGAAGGAAATCAGCCCTGAGTGCTCACTGGAAGGACAGATCCTGAAGCTGAGGCTCCAATACTTTGGCCACCTCATGAGAAGAGAAGACTCCCTGGAAAAGACCCTGATGTTGGGAAAGATGGAGGGCACAAGGAGAAGGGGACGACAGAGGATGAGATGGTGGGACAGTGTTCTCAAAGCTACCAGCATGAGTTTGACCAAACTGCGGGAGGCAGTGGAAGACAGGAGTGTCTTGCGTGCTCTGGTCCAGGGGGTCACGAAGAAGCAGACACGACTAAAAGACTAAACAACAGGACTAGAAGTCCCTTGGGCACCTTCCAAGGCTAAGATTCTAGGCTTCTCCCCAAGGCTTCCTCTTCAGTCTGGGGGTGCAGATCTGCAATTTCGCTCTGGGCTGCAGTTTCCTGTTTCATTGCGGAGCTGGAAGGGGACCCGCGGGGTCCTCAGTCTGGCATCTGGACCAGCCTTTCTCCAGCTGGGGGCCCCCCCAGAGGTGGCTGGACTACAACTCCCATCCCCCCAGCTAGCCAGGCCAGGGCTCAGGGATGATGGGAGTTGTAGTCCAACAATGGAGGACAGGATCACACTTCAAAACGACCTTGACAGATTAGAGAACTGGGCCAAAACAAACAAGATGAATTTTAATAGGGAGAAATGTAAAGTATTGCACTTGGGCAAAAAAAATGAGAGGCACAAATACAAGATGGGTGACACCTGGCTTGAGAGCAGTACATGTGAAAAGGATCTAGGAGTCTTGGTTGACCACAAACTTGACATGAGCCAACAGTGTGACGTGGCAGCTAAAAAAGCCAATGCAATTCTGGGCTGCATCAATAGGAGTATAGCATCTAGATGAAGGGAAGTAATAGTGCCACTGTATTCTGCTCTGGTCAGACCTCACCTGGAGTACTGTGTCCAGTTCTGGGCACCACAGTACAAGAAGGACACTGACAAACTGGAACGTGTCCAGAGGAGGGCAACCCAAATGGTCAAAGGCCTGGAAACGATGTCTTATGAGGAACGGCTAAGGGAGCTGGGCATGTTTAGCCTGGAGAAGAGGAGGCTAAGGGGTGATATGATAGCCATGTTCAAATATATAAAAGGATGTCACATAAAGGAGGGAGAAAGGTTGTTTTCTGCTGCTTCAGAGAAGCGGACACGGAGCAATGGATCCAAACTACAAGAAAGAAGATTCCACCTAAACATTAGGAAGAACTTCCTGACAGTAAGAGCTGTTCGACAGTGGAATTTGCTGCCAAGGAGTGTGGTGGACTCTCCTTCTTTGGAGGTCTTTAAGCAGAGGCTTGACAACCATATGTCAGGAGTGCTCTGATGGTGTTTCCTGCTTGGCAGGGGGTTGGACTCCATGGCCCTTGTGGTCTCTTCCAACTCTAGGATTCTAGGATTAAAACAGCTGGAGAAGCGCCGCTCTAGCGCAACCCCCTCGCCCCCCCTTTGCCCAGCCCTGCCTGCCCCTCCCCACAATGGGACCCCCTGCATCCCGGGGACCCCGAGGGGAGAGAGGAGACTCACCGGAGGAGACCAGAGGGGGTCCGGGAAGGGCTCCGGAAGACCCGCCTCCGCCATTTCCCGTCCTCTCTAGGAGTGCGGCTCAGCTGCTCTTAACCCCTCCGCGCCCAGCTGGTCCCTCCCGAGCGTGGTCTCCTTTGCGGGGAGCCTCGAGGAAAAGGCAGGAAGCCGAGAGGGGAAAGGGGAGCCCCCTGCCCCCCCCGGGATGGGCAGGGAAAAGGCAGGCCGGGCGGGGGGGGCTGGAGGGGGGGCAGTTTCTGGCCTCTTGGACCAGGGCTAAAGTCAGGCAGGGCCAGAAAAAGAAAGGGATCGGCAGCCTCCCCTCTCCCGGGGACAGTCTACGGGATGTCTAGCAATCTGGCCCCCAGGCGCCCCAAGCAGGAGGAGAGCGCCTTTGGCCCGCTAAGGTAGACTGGCTCTGGCCCTGGAGGCTCCGTGCAGGAAGAATCCCAAAGGGGACCCATCCGGCCCAGGATCCTGCGCCCACAGTGGCACCCAGGCGCCCCAAGCAGGAGGAGAGCGCCTTTGGCCCACTAAGGTAGACTGGCTCTGGCCCTGGAGGCTCCATGCAGGAAGAGCCTCAAGGCAGGTGCATGGAGCCAAAGGGGACCCATCCGGCCCAGGATCCTGCGCCCACAGTGGCACCCAGGTGCCCCAAGCAGGAGGAGAGCGCCTTTGGCCCGCTAAGGTAGACTGGCTCTGGCCCTGGAGGCTCCGTGCAGGAAGAATCCCAAGGCAGGTGCATGGAGCCAAAGGGGACCCATCCGGCCCAGGATCCTGCGCCCACAGTGGCACCCAGGCGCCCCAAGCAGGAGGAGAGCGCCTTTTGCCACTCTAAGGTAGACTGGCTCTGGCCCTGGAGGCTCCGTGCAGGAAGAGCCCCAAGGCAGCTGCATGGAGCCAAAGGGGACCCATCCGGCCCAGGATCCTGCGCCCACAGTGGCACCCAGGCGCCCCAAGCAGGAGGAGAGCGCCTTTGGCCCGCGAAGGTAGACTGGCTCGGCCCTGGAGGCTCCGTGCAGGAAGAGCCCCAAGGCAGCTGCATGGAGCCAAAGGGGACCCATCCGGCCCAGGATCCTGCGCCCACAGTGGCACCCAGGCGCCCCAAGCAGGAGGAGAGCGCCTTTGGCCCGCTAAGGTAGACTGGCTCTGGCCCTGGAGGCTCCGTGCAGGAAGAGCCCCAAGGCAGCTGCATGGAGCCAAAGGGGACCCATCCGGCCCAGGATCCTGCGCCCACAGTGGCACCCAGGCGCCCCAAGCAGGAGGAGAGCGCCTTTTGCCACTCTAAGGTAGACTGGCTCTGGCCCTGGAGGCTCCATGCAGGAAGAGCCCCAAGGCAGCTGCATGGAGCCAAAGGGGACCCATCCGGCCCAGGATCCTTCGCCCACAGTGGCACCCAGGCGCCCCAAGCAGGAGGAGAGCGCCTTTGGCCCGCTAAGGTAGACTGGCTCTGGCCCTGGAGGCTCCGTGCAGGAAGAGCCCCAAGGCAGCTGCATGGAGCCAAAGGGGACCCATCCGGCCCAGGATCCTGCGCCCACAGTGGCACCCAGGCGCCCCAAGCAGGAGGAGAGCGCCTTTGGCCCGCTAAGGTAGACTGGCTCTGGCCCTGGAGGCTCCATGCAGGAAGAGCCCCAAGGCAGGTGCATTGCGCCAAAGGGGACCCATCCGGCCCAGGATCCTGCGCCCACAGTGGCACCCAGGCGCCCCAAGCAGGAGGAGAGCACCTTTGGCCCGCTAAGGTAGACTGGCTCTGGCCCTGGAGGCTCCGTGCAGGAAGAGCCCCAAGGCAGCTGCATGGAGCCAAAGGGGACCCATCCGGCCCAGGATCCTGCGCCCACAGTGGCACCCAGGTGCCCCAAGCAGGAGGAGAGCGCCTTTGGCCCGCGAAGGTAGACTGGCTCTGGCCCTGGAGGCTCCATGCAGGAAGAGCCCTGGGGCAGGTGCATTGCGCCAAAGGGGACCCATCCGGCCCAGGATCCTGCGCCCACAGTGGCACCCAGGCGCCCCAAGCAGGAGGAGAGCGCCTTCCTCCCCCCTTGTGCTCTGCCATTCTAAGGTAGACTGGCTCTGGCCCTGGAGGCTCCGTGCAGGAAGAATCCCAAAGGGGACCCATCCGGCCCAGGATCCTGCGCCCACAGTGGCACCCAGGCGCCCCAAGCAGGAGGAGAGCGCCTTTGGCCCACTAAGGTAGACTGGCTCTGGCCCTGGAGGCTCCGTGCAGGAAGAATCCCAAAGGGGACCCATCCGGCCCAGGATCCTGCGCCCACAGTGGCACCCAGGCGCCCCAAGCAGGAGGAGAGCGCCTTTGGCCCACTAAGGTAGACTGGCTCTGGCCCTGGAGGCTCCGTGCAGGAAGAATCCCAAGGCAGGTGCATGGAGCCAAAGGGGACCCATCCGGCCCAGGATCCTGCGCCCACAGTGGCACCCAGGCGCCCCAAGCAGGAGGAGAGCGCCTTCCTCCCCCCTTGTGCTCTGCCATTCTAAGGTAGACTGGCTCTGGCCCTGGAGGCTCCGTGCAGGAAGAATCCCAAAGGGGACCCATCCGGCCCAGGATCCTGCGCCCACAGTGGCACCCAGGCGCCCCAAGCAGGAGGAGAGCGCCTTTGGCCCACTAAGGTAGACTGGCTCTGGCCCTGGAGGCTCCGTGCAGGAAGAATCCCAAAGGGGACCCATCCGGCCCAGGATCCTGCGCCCACAGTGGCACCCAGGCGCCCCAAGCAGGAGGAGAGCGCCTTTGGCCCACTAAGGTAGACTGGCTCTGGCCCTGGAGGCTCCGTGCAGGAAGAATCCCAAGGCAGGTGCATGGAGCCAAAGGGGACCCATCCGGCCCAGGATCCTGCGCCCACAGTGGCACCCAGGCGCCCCAAGCAGGAGGAGAGCGCCTTTGGCCCGCTAAGGTAGACTGGCTCTGGCCCTGGAGGCTCCGTGCAGGAAGAGCCCCAAGGCAACTGCATGGAGCCAAAGGGGACCCATCCGGCCCAGGATCCTGCGCCCACAGTGGCACCCAGGTGCCCCAAGCAGGAGGAGAGCGCCTTTGGCCCGCTAAGGTAGACTGGCTCTGGCCCTGGAGGCTCCGTGCAGGAAGAGCCCCAAGGCAACTGCATGGAGCCAAAGGGGACCCTCATTGGCCCCCAGTTGCCCCCCAAGGGAAACCCAAGAGCAAGATCCTAGGCCAAGAGCAGCCCTCTCTCCTCCTCTGGTTTCCCGGAACTGGGATTCAGAAGCCTTGCTGCTTTCGACTGCAGAGCCAGAGCAAAGCCATCGGGGTTGTGAGCCATCCTGGCCTCCTCCGTGAATTTGTCCCGTCCTCTTTTAAAGCCATCCAAGGTTGGTGGTGATCACTGCCTCCTGTGGCAGAGAGTTCCACAGTTTAACTCTGTGCTGCATGAAGGAGGGTTTGCTGTTACCCCTCCCCCTGGATCCTGGCACACATTCACCCTTCTTCCATCCAGGAGGAGGAATGAGAGTTTCAGAAAGCAAAGGGTTACAGTGACAGAGTTGCTGCTAGAGAGGAGGCCCTGAAGAAGGAAGCGGCAGGTGGTGACGCGCCCCCCAGAGGCGGAACCCCAGATCTCTCCCCCTTGTCATCTCCCTGCAAATTGGAAGCGAGTCCGGCTTCCACTTTTGGCTTCTGCCCCGGTGGTGCTTTAGTCGAGATTTCTGCATTTAATAATAATAATAATAAATTTTATTTATACCCCGCCCTCCCTGACCAGAGCCGGGCTCATGGCTGCTAACACCAAAAAAATCATAGTAAAACATAATAGGGGGAAAGGGGGGGGGACCAATTTAAAATACAGGTTAAAATGCAATTTAAAATGCAGCCTCATTTTAAAGTAGCTGGGGTTGGACTAGATGACCCTCGGGGTCCCTTCCAACTCTGATTCTGTGATTCCCACTTGCAGTGCAGGCCTCCACCTCCTGGTTGGCACCTCCAAGTGCCCCCTGGTGCCTGGCAGGGGCGCCCTGACTGCACCAGCCCCTCACTTGCCAGGAGAGTGACCCACTTTACAGGGGCAGCAGCACAAGACCCACCCCTGCCAGGTTGCCAGAAGTGCTTTGGGGGGAAGAGGCAGGGATGCAGTGGCTGGGGTTGCGGCGCTCATCTGGCTTTACTGGCCGAGGGAGCCGGTGTACAGCTTCTGGGTCATGTGGCCAGCAGGACCAAGCCCCTTCTGGAGAACCAGAGCAGCGCACGGAAACGCCGTTTACCTTCCCGCCAGAGCTGTACCTATTTATCTACTTGCACTTTGGCGTGCTTCAAACTGCTAGGTTGGCAGGAGCTGGGACTGAGCAACGGGAGCTCACCCCATTGCGGGGATTCGAACCGCCGACCTTCTGATGGGCATGTCTTAGGCTCTGGGGTTTAACCCACAGCACAACCCGTGAGGGAAGCATGCACATGGGAGCAAAAAAATCTGCGTGCCAGGATCCAAAGGGGCAAGGGATGAAAGCAAAGCCTTCTTCAGGCAGCGGAATTAAATTGTGGAACTCCCTCCCACAAGGGGCAGCCCGGGCCACCAACCTGGATGACTTTAAATGAGAACTGGGGGGAAATTCATGAAGGTGGAGAGGGCTGGCAGTGGCTCTGCTCTATAACAACAACAACAACAAAATTTATTATTTCTACCCCGCCAATCTGGCTGGATTTCCCCAGCCCCTCTTTGCCTCCACAGTCAGAGGGAGCAATGCTCCTGAGGGGGAGTTGCTCTTGTGCTCAGATCCTGCTTGCAGTTGCAGGTTTCCCACAGGTTGGCCACTGTGAGGAAACAGAGAACAGGATGCTGTTTGTTTTTTGCATTGTCACCACAGTAGAATTATTATTATTATTATTATTGATATCCTGTCCATCGGGCTGGGTTTCCCCAGCCACTCTGGGTGGCTTCCAACAGAAGATTAAAAGTACAGTGGTACCTCAGGTTACAGACGCTTCAGGTTACAGACTCTGTTAACCCAGAAATAGTACCTCGGGTTAAGAACTTTGCTTCAGGATGAGAACAGAAATTGGGCTGCGGTGGCACAGCAGCAGCAGAAGGCCCCATTAGCTAAAGTGGTGCTTCAGGTTAAGAGCAGTTTCAGGTTAAGTACAGCCCTCCAGAACAAAATAAGTACTGCACCCGAGGTACCACTGTACATTAAAACATCAGTCATCAAAAACTTCCCTCAAAAGCCTTCAGATGCCTTCTAAAATTCAGATAGTGGATTATTTCCTTGACATCTGATGGGAGGGCGTTCCACAGGGCGGGCGCCACAGGTTGGCATCTGTCTATCTCAGGAGACAGTGTTCTTCCAGGGGTAAAGTCAAACCATTAGAAGGTTGCATCTCCTGCTGTGGCTGTAGAAACCGAAACAGGAAAGGCATGTTTAGTTGCAGCTGAAGGCGTCCGGTTCTGCTGCTGCAGATGCACCAAGACGATTCCTCTCCCTGCAGTCTTTCCTCTTCTGGCCACTACTGTGGATGCACAACCAGGCATCCCATATCCCCCCTCCAATTTAATTCACATTTCCCCTTGACTTAAGTTAAGCATGTTCATTCATTTCAGTTTGCCCACTGAGCATTGCTCACGCAGGAACCATGCAAGGCAGAAAATAAGAATGCCATTATTCAGAGCACTCCGCTTGGATGCACAGATTCTGTGACTTTGGGGTGTGCTGCAAATATAGGTGCTCAATGTGTTTTTGCAACATGAGAGTAATGCATGCTTGTGCATATTTATAAATGTTTATATTGAAGGCAGTGAGAGATTTGACTTTCTTGGGCTCCATGATCACTGCAGTTGGTGACAGCAGTCACGAAATTAAAAGACGCCTGCTTCTTGGGAGAAAGGCAATGGCAAACCTAGACAGCATCTTCAAAAGCAGAGACATCACCTTGCCAACAAAGGTCCGTATAGTAAAAGCTCTGGTTTTCCCAGCAGTGATGTATGGAAGTGAGAGCTGGACCATCAAGAAGGCTGATCGCCGAAGAATTGATGCTTTTGAATTCTGGTGCTGGAGGAGACTCTTGAGAGCCCCATGGACTGCAAGAAGATCAAACCTCTCCATTCTTAAGAAAATCAGCCCTGAGAGCTCACTGGAAGGACAGATCCTGAAGCTGAGGCTCCAAGACTTTGGCCACCTCATGAGAAGAGAAGACTCCCTGGAGAAGACCCTGATGTTGGGAAAGATGGAGGGCACAAGGAGAAGGGGACGACGGAGGACGAGATGGTGGGACAGTGTTCTCGAAGCTACTAGCATGAGGGAGGCAGTGGAAGACAGGAGGGCCTGGCGTGCTCTGGTCCAGGGGGCATGAAGAGGCGGACACGACTAAAGGACTCAAGAACAACAATATATCTATCTATCTCTTGGGTGGCGTTGTCCCCCCTGGCCTGATCCTGCTGCAGCTCTTTCTCCTTCTGCCCTCCCTCGGGGAGGAGCTTCCAGGGGCAGAGCCAGTCTACCTGGATCCCGAGGTCCACAGGGACCTTTGACCCGCATGAGAACACGCGTCTGCCCGGCCTGTCGGGATCCAGCGTCCCGCCTCTCCTCGCGCTCCAGCGCAGACCCCGCCCCTTCGCCAAGGGAGGCTGCGCATGCGCCTGCGGCGTGTCGAGGGGCGGGGCTCTGCCGTTCACGTGACGCCTCCCGGGCCGAGGTCACGTGCCGCATCATGGCTGCGCCCAGGCGCCTCTTCCCGACGCGGCTGCTGCTGCTCCTCCTGCCCTCGCTGGGCTTCTGCCTGGCGGCGGCGGCCGGAGACAGCAATGCCGCGAGGCTGCCGGCGGTGTGCGGCGGAGGCTGCTGCCCGGGGTCCGTGCGCAACGGCTCCGCGGTGGCCGCGCAGTGCGCCTCCCGGCCGGGCGCTCGGCTGCGGGGCCGCTGCTGCTGCTCGGGAGGCGAGGCCGCCGCGGCGGTGGTGGGGTGAGTCCGGCCCGGGAGGGAGCCCGGGGCTGCAGCCAAGGGAATCCCGGCCATGTTTGAAAAGGGGACCCTTCCAGTTTTTAGCGGAGGGAGGGACGAAGACGCTGCCCTCTGTCACCGAATCTGACGTCCGCGGGCCGGGAGGGGCGCTGCTTTCTGTTCATGTGTGATTTTATGTCCTGGATGCTTTAGTTAGTTGAGATTTTTACCTCGCAGGAATTTGGACTGGGTGACCCTTGGGGTCCCTTCCAACTCTACCATTCCGGGATCAATGATTCTATATATCTTCTGCTTGTATGTTGTGTTTTAGAATCATAGAATTGTAGAACTGGAAGGGATTCCCAAGCATAGCTGTCAACTTTTCCCTTTTCTTGCGAGGAATCCTATTCGGAATCAGGGAATTTCCCTTAAAGAAAGGGAAACGTTGACAGCTATGCTCCCAAGGATCATCTAGTAAAAGCCTTCAATGTCAACATGCAGGCCCCAATCCAATTTGAACCTACACCAGACTTTGCTTAGCTTTGCAAATAGTAGCTTTATCCTTGAGTGAAGAGCAGTATATACATTTAATTAATAAATGCCTGAAGAACAGAATGCATAAATATTTATTTTATTTATATCCCACCTTTTCCTCCAAGGACCTCAAGGCCTTGCTTCTCCCCCCCCGCCCCCCATTTTATTCTCACAACAACCGTGTGGGGTAGGGTTAAGCTGAGTGACAGGTCCAAGATTCATCCAGTGAGTTTCACAGCTAAGTGGGAATTCAAACTCTGGTCCCCCAGGTCACACTCGCAGCACCACTGCCTGGCATGTGTGCTCCCAAGGGATAGTCACCTGGAAAATGTTACCTGTCACTCTGACCTTAGATTCTGGCAGCAGGGTAGCTGCTCCGGTCGCCCGATGTGAATGCCTTGTCATTCATGGTGGCAAGCGTAGCAGATGTTGTGCCTCCCAGATGTTGCTGGACTACAACTCCCATCATCCCTTGACAATTGGCCAATTTGTCAGGGGCGGGGGGAGGAAAATGTTCATCCCACATCACCGCTTGGACTTGGATGCATTGCAGAAAATCTCTTGTGGGCCCTTGGGGAAGAGATGATGCTCTCAGGTGGCCCCCAAGAGACTGATGCATCTATCCCCAACCTGATATACAGTGCCGGATGAACCCTGTGGAGGCCCCTAGGCAGTCAAAATCGGGGGGGGGGGCTTGCAATAATGTAGGCTGCTGAGTTAATGGGAGATTCTCTTCCAAATTAAAAATTCTTTGAGGATGAAATCAATATTATTTTGATCTGTTGTCATGGGGCCCATAGACCGGTGTCCACTCTGGCTATTTGGTAATCTGGCACTGTTGATATGCTCCAGATTTGTGGGACTAGCACCCCCATCAGCCCTTGTCAGCATAGCTGCATGGTGCTGAGGAACATCTGGATGGCACCTGCATTGCAGTTGGTTGGACTAGATGACCCTCAGGGTCCCTTCCAACTCTACCATTCTCTGCTTGGAAGCCTGGAACAGATTGTGACCTGATGCTGCCTAATTGGCGGCTGTTCCAAAGGCCCAACGGAAGGGCGAGGCTCTGCGGCTGGCGTTTGGGGTGAGCCCCATGTTATTGCTGCTGTGAGAAACTCATCCTTCACCCCCAACCTCCAAAACTGCTGGAGGGCGAGAGAAGGAAGGGCAGGGACTGGGGACTCCTGTTAAGTGATGCTCCTCTCTCTTTGCCCTCTAGGCTGGATCTGGGGAACTGCTCGCTGCAGCACCTGTGTTCCAGCTTCCAGGAGGCCAGCACGGCTTTGCTCATGTGAGTCCATAAACACCTAAGAGGAGCCTGGCTGCTGGATCAGACCAGAGGGGCCCATCCAGTCCTGCATTCTGCTCTCACAGTGGCCAGCCAGGTGCCTGTGGAACTCTCTGGCCTTCCAGATTGGTGGGACAGATTCAGCTCCTGGGTCCTAACCTGAAGTCGCCTGTCCTTCCCCCCCGGCCTTCTCAGAGGGAGCTGGAGTGACAGGGTTCTGGTTCTGCTTGGCTTTGTATTTGCTTGCTCACGTGTAACGCCATGCAGGGATTAGGCTGCCCTGAAATGGGGCTGAGTCACAGTCTTGGTGCCCCATTGTACAGGGAAGTATTAAGAAGGGAGCCTGAGGTTTGTATTCAAGCACCCTCTTCTGGGTTGTTCATTTGCGCTCCATTTCAGGCTAGAAATAATGCCCCAACATGAGACACTTGCCCTGAGGTTTTGGTAGCCCAGTCCCAGAGGGGGCAGTGGCGCCCGTGTGATGTGCCACACCAAAATGTGCCCTGTGGCAGAGCAGGTGCCTTGCGTGCAGAAGGCCTCAGGTTCAACCTCAGGGGAGGGCAGATGCAAGAAGGGCTGGTAAAACCTTCATGCCCCAAACCCTGGAGCAGTGGCTCTCAAAGGGTGTGGTGCTATGCTATAATAATAATAGTGATAACAATAAGAATAAAAATTTATTATTTATACCCCGCCCATCTGGCTGGGCCTCCCCAGCCACTCTGGGTGGCCCCCAACAAAATATCAAAGCACAGTAATGCATCAAACATTAAAAGTTTCCCTAAACTGGGCTGCCTTTCGATGTCGTCTAAAAGTCAGATAGCTCTTTATTTCCTTGACATCTGGTGGGAGGGCGTTCCACAGGGCGGGGGCCACCACCGAGAAGGCCGTCTGCCTGGTTCCTTGTAACCTCACTTCTCGCAATGAGGGAACGGCCAGAAGGCCCTCAGAGCTGGACCTCCGTGTCCAGGCTGAGCGATGGGGGTGGAGGCGCTCCTTCAGATATACTGGACCGAGGCCCTTTAGGGCTTTAAAGCACCAACACTTTGAATTGTGCTTGGAAACGTACTGAATCAAGCACTGCTAGGAGCAGTTTATTTTCATTTCCCAATGTATTTCTTACCAGTTTAAAGGTTGGTGCAGCCAAAGCAAATTTTTATTCTGTGGCCCAAGAGAAAAAAGTATGAGAATCTTTGGCCTGGAGAGACCCTGTCAGTGGGCCTGACTCTGCAAAAGGCCGCTTCCTGTGTTTCCATACCAGAGCGCAGGGCCTGACTGTGCTTCCTCCTTCTCAATGCAGAGACCTGACTGACAACCCTCTGGAGCCTCTCCCTGAAGACGCCTTCCGGGGCTTCACCCAGCTGCAGACCCTGTGAGTGGGGTGGAGAGCTGGGCTGGGGGCTCCTGCTTCTCCTGGACTGGGCCAGCTGAGCCCGAGGGTGATGGCTTCCCCTGGTGCCGCTGCCTCCTGGGAAACAGCAGCTTTGTGGTGGCCGGGACGTTTTTTGTGGCTCCCGTGGCCCCTTGCTGCAAGGCGGGCCCCTGGGACATGGCCTCCAAGTCCTGCTGTTGGGACAGTTGGGGGGAGACCAGTCCCGGACTCGGTGAGATTCAGAATCCCCCTTGATCCGCAGAGCTCTGCCCCTGACGCTGGACTGCCCTGGAGGCAACGAAGGCTGGGACAACGTCACCGTCCAAGGAAGCAGCCGGATCTGCCACGGCCAGAGGAACCCCTGCAATGGCTCAGGGGGGCTCGGTATGGAGGGGGTGGGCAGGGGCTGGCCTGCTTGGGGGCTGGAGGAACAGCCTCGTGCAGAATGGGGGGGGGGGGAATCAGGGCAGCTGTGGGGCGCAGGAAGCATCACTTTGGGAAGCCACCAAACTCCTTCCTATATCCGCCGCAGTGAAAGAGCTGCAGGATGATGTTGTGTTAGTGTTGCATTCCAAAAGCAAGGAAGGATTGGATTAATAAAATACACACAAGGCTTGACCAGCAAGACTCTGGGAGGGGTGCCAGTAATAATCCTGTCCAGCCCTTGGCCCAGGTCATTTTATTCACAAAAGAACTTTTTAAACAGTGTTCATAAGAACCAATCAGATTTCCTCTGAGCATTTCAAAAACCCCACGTGGGACAAAGTCAGATCAGAAGAAATCCTTTTAACTACAAAGAAACTATTTCCTACTTGAGCATGCATATGTGGTTAAGTTAAATAAACAGGAGTCAAGTAGAAATGCATTTAGTACCCCCAGAGCTCATAAACCCATAGGAAAGAAAGCTGCATTTACCATCTCCATGTAAACTCTCTTCCTGGCCCTTAAGATCTATCTAAAGATTAACGAAAGCTACATCAAAGTTACCTCCTATCTTTATGGCTCAGGATGCCTGGTGAAGCCACCAGTCTGTGATTTAGAATGCTTCACATTCCTGTCAGGCATAGAAAATGGACAGTAGAGAAGATGGGGCAGAGGTGGAGATTTGATCAGAAATTATTGTCAATGAATCAAGCCCAGTCACAGCAATGCTTTCATGGCGGACACAATGGCTTGCTCCGTATTTCATCATTCCTCATAGCAGTCCCACCTGACCCCCACAGTGTAGGAACTGGAGCTGGGTCTGAACCATTCAGGGGTTCCAGAAGTGCCCTGTGGGCCGAGAGCGACCCACCCTGGGACCTGGGCATGGTGCTGTGTCTGTTTGGTGTTCAGATCAGGCCACAAGCAGCACTGAGAGAGCTCAGGGGAGGGCAGGAAAACAGTCCAGAGTCCAGGGCCATCCCAGGATCCCTCGTGCCACATGGCCCAGTTGCTCAGGGCAACCACCCGTCTCCTTCGAGGCACAACCCTAGAAAGGGCGACTGCAGCTCTTTTGTGTTCCTGCCAAGGGCTGCAGGACGGGAGGGCAGATGCATCTGGCTCGTGGGGCACCAGCTGCCAGGAGCTTCTCCTGCACAAGACCTGTGGCCTTGCGTGGGACGTTCGCTGGAACAGAGGGGAGCCCTGCAAGGACCTGGGGAGCTCCGGGGGGGGGGTCTCATTGCCTCCACCACCGAGACATCATGGCCTGGCCCTGGTAGCCAGAAAGGAGGCTGGTTGAATCCTGTGTGTGGTCGGCCACTGTAAGAACAGAGCACTAGACTAGATTTGGCACTAGCCTGACCCAGCGGGCCTCTCTTCTGTTCTTCTAGAACCTCCAGGTCCAGAGACAGTCTTCCTGGATTCTGAGGTTCTTTGGGGTATTTGGCCCACCGACTCTTCTTGAACATTCTTCACCTGCAGGATGTGGGGAAAGTCTCCTTCTCTTGTCCTCTTCCTCCCGCAGGCCACCTGTGCCCAAAGGACTCCTTGTGTTCCCACCAGGGGCCCGGCTTGCCCCAGTGCCTCTGCACCAGCCCCCACTACGGCTACAAGTGCCTGCGCCAGGTGAGCTGCCCCAGAGGGCGGGGGCTTTGTGTTTGAGAGGAGGGGTGCAAAGAGGGGGCCGGGGGGTTGTGCTACTCAACTGGAGCAGAGCGGCTTTTTTCGTGCACCAGGAAAGCCTGGGGGCTGGGAGACAGCGGAGGGCAGGAATGCAGGGCCGCTGCCCCACCACCACCCTGGCCCAACGGCAGGAGCCCTGCCCCAGCCCTGCAGCTGTGTGGGCGCCTCCAGGTTGCAGGTTCGAGCCCTACGATGGGCAAAAAGATTCCTGCATTGTAGGGGGTTGCACCAGGGCCTTTTCAGCACTGGCCCCAACGTGGTGGAACGCTCTGTTACAAGAGACCAGGGACCTGCAGGACTTGACATCTTTCCGCAGAGCCTGCAAGACAGAGCTGTTGCGCCTGGCCTTTGGTTTGGACTCAGTCTGACCCTTATGTTTCCCTCCCATTATGGTCTTGATTTATCGGCTACTTTAAAATGAGGCTGCATTTTAAATTGCATTTTAACCTGCATTTTAAATTTGGGTTCCCCACCCCTGTTTTGTTTTCACTGTACTTTTACTGGTGTTAGCTGCCCTGAGCCCGGCTCTGATCAGGGAGGGCAGAGTATAAATAAAATTTATTATTATTATTATTATTAGACCCTCAGGGACCCTTCCAACTCATCCAATTTATGATTCTCTGCAAGAAGGCAGACCCTCGACCCAGCCAGGTCCAGCGGCAGCCCCCAGTCAAAGGCGCTGCCCCCTGCTGGCCTTCCCCAGACTGGCTCGGGTGTTGGGGGGCTTTGGGGGCTGCCCCAAGAGGAGAAACGTCTTCCTAACTGACCTTTCTTTTCCAGGGCACCTTCCCCTACCTGCTGTTCTTTGGGGCCTTGGGGGCCGTCACCATCACCCTCTCCCTCCTTCTGTGGGTCACCCAGAGGCGGAAGGCGAAGGTCTCCTAGAGGCCTCTCTTTTCTGCGGCTGGACAGAAGCCCTTTGGCTTGGGCCACAAGTTCGTAATAAAGTCTGGAACCGGAACACGGAGAGGAATGGTCCTTGTGGCGGAACCGAACCCCCCAGGGCTCAGGGGTCTCTGCCTTGGGGTTGCTGGCCAGAGGGTCCCAGAGGAAGAGGCGCCCTGGGCTCCCCCCTTCTCCACCAAGGCCGCTCTGATGTCTTCTCACAAGGGGCAGAACCTGCATCTCACAAGCCTCACTGC
This sequence comes from Podarcis melisellensis, assembly GCF_964234715.1. Lineage (NCBI taxonomy): Eukaryota > Metazoa > Chordata > Lepidosauria > Squamata > Lacertidae > Podarcis > Podarcis melisellensis. Next base: position 442,662 of record NC_138530.1, on the reverse strand, counting down.
AGTTGCTGCCCTCCGAACCCCCAAAAGGCCTCATGGATGGGGTCCCTGTCCCGGAGTCAGAGGGATGGCGGTTCCCCCTTGCTTTGCAGGTGCGTGAGACTCTCTCCCAGAAAACCCACCGGGCGCTATTTCCCTAGAAAGGTTTGTCCATTGCCCCCCAGTGAGAGTCAAGCTGGAGTCTGGGCACCTGTCTGTTGACGTCCCCACCCACAATTGCCGAAATGAAGGAACGTCACACTTTCGCCTCTGTGTGTTGACGGCAAGTTGGACATACAGAGGCAGCAGCCCCCTGCGAGCTGCTCACGGCCACCTCCGGTCATTCCAGGCATTTAAGCAGGATTGCCCAAAGGTTGCAGAAGAACTTTGTTTTTCTTTTGAAATATTTTTTGTTTGTTTTCATCAATACAAATTTACAATCAACTATATAACCGTCTCTTGAGATTCTCTGAATTGCTTGACTTCCCCCCGTCCCCATCATGGTTCCTTATTAAAATGTTTCTTCTTCTTTTTCTTCGGCGATTAGCCGGGTCAAATTGTCTTCCATAAACACAGTTTTTTTTTTTTTCGACGTAAATTTTTATTAAGCGTTTCAAAATAGAGAAAGAAAAAGAAAAAACAGAAAAAGAAAACAGAAAAATATACAAGAATAACAATACATCAAATAGATATTTTTACATCACTTCTTTCACATAGTTGTTTCTTTCAGGACTTCCTTCAGCTAAATCGCAAGTCATTCGTAGCCAAAATTAATGTCCGCGTTTCTTCGTTTATATTGTCGTTATGTCTACTCTTACTCTCTATTTTCATTGCACAATAACCTCTAGTCTGTTACAGTACGTCTTTAAATCCCTTGAGCGTTATTTTTCCATCACAAACGTATTCCAAGTAGTCTACATATTTCCCCCAGTCGCTGGTAAATATCTGGTCCTTTAAATATCTAATTCTCCCCGTTAACTTATCAAGCTCAGCATATTCCGATAATTTACCTCTCCACTCCTCCACCGTCGGGATTTCTTGTTGTTTCCACCTTTGCGCTATTACAACCCTTGCTGCCGTAACCGCATAATATACCAGTCTACGATCTTCCTTTTTTATATCTTGTCTTAATATCCCTAATAGGAAAATCTCGGGTTTCTTTATGAACGTGTATTTTAATATCTTTTTTAATTCGATGTAAACCTTCTCCCAAAACTGTTTTACCCTTCCGCACTCCCACCACATGTGGTAGAAGGAGCCCTCTACCTTTTTACACCTCCAACACTTATTGTCCACCTTGTACATTTTGGCAAGTTTCATAGGTGTCAAATGCCACCTGTAAAACATCTTCATAACATTTTCTCTTATCACAGTACACGCCGTAAAGTTTATCCCATCTTTCCATAATTTTTCCCAATCCTCAAATTGAATACTGTGACCTATATCTTTAGCCCAGCGAATCATTACAGATTTAACTTCTTCGTCAGCCAAGTTCCAATCAAGCAGCATTCTATATAACTTAGATATATTTTTCTCTTTGTTGTTAATTATCTCCGTCTGGTATTTAGAGTCTTTGTCTGCATAACCTCTTTCTTTGAAGTCCTTGCTGAACATCTGATTCACTTGTTGGTGGTGAAGCCAATCGTAAACATGTTCTTTTATCTGCTCATAGGGTTTAGTTCTCCATTTCCCTTCCACTTTAGTTACTAACTGATTATATGATGCCCAGTTCTTTCTCATGTTAGTAGTTTTTATACTTATAATTTCAAGAGGTGACAGCCAATGTGGTGTCTTCGGCTCTAGCAAGTTCTTATACCTTTCCCATGCCTCGATTATCGGCCCTCTAAAGATGTGGTTACCAAACCCCTTATGTGCCTTCGTTTTGTTCTTCCATAAGTAGGCATGCCAGCCAAAGCAGTTGTCGAAGCCCTCCAGATCTAGTAGCTCCGTATTTTCTAGCTTGACCCAGTCCTTTAACCAGCTTAGGCATACAGCCTCATAATATAGTTTTAGATCTGGCAGGGCGAAGCCCCCCCTTTCCTTTACATCTGTTAAGAGTTTAAATTGTATTCTGGGTCTTCTGCCCTGCCATATAAACCTCGAAATTACCCTCTGCCATTCCTTAAAAATCCTATTCCCTTTTATTATAGGAATAGTCTGAAACAAAAACATTAATCTTGCTAGCACATTCATCTTGATTATGTTGATCCTTCCCCACATTGACAGTTTTAGTCGTCCCCATTTTTCCAAATCCTTCTTTATTCCCCTCCACATCGGCTCATAGTTGTTTTTAAAGAGATCTATATTTCTAGGTGTTAGCCAGATGCCGAGGTATTTAACTTTTTTGACCATCTCTATCTGTGATTGCTGTTGGATTGTTTCTATTGTCTTCGGATCTATATTTTTACATATCATTTTTGTTTTTGTCTTATTTAGTTTAAACCCGGCCACTTCACCAAATGATTCTGCTTCCTTCAATATCTCTCCCACAGAGGTTTCTGGGTCTTCTGTCATTACTACCAAATCGTCAGCGAAGGCCTTGGTCTTATACACATTCCGTCCTAGCTTTACTCCTCTAATATTCTCATTTTGTCTTATGGCGTTTAAAAGGACTTCTAACACTGTTATAAATAGTAACGGGGAGAGCGGGCATCCTTGTCTTGTTCCCTTCCTTATCTTTATTTCCTCCGTTACCATATTATTTACGATCAGTTTGGCCCTCTGTTCTGTGTATATTGCCCTTACCCCATTAAGGAAGTCTTTGCCTACATTCATGTGTTCCAGGTTTCTCAACATAAAATTCCATAGCACATTATCAAATGCCTTTTCGGCGTCAATGAACATCATTATAACTTGTTTATCAATCCTTACAGACAGGAATTCTAACATATCAATGATATTTCTTATGTTGTCTCTCATCTGCCGGCCAGGTAAGAAGCCTGCCTGATCTGTGTGTATGATATCTGCTAATACATTCTTTAACCTTCTTGCCAGAATTCCTGCAAATATCTTATAGTCTACATTCAGCAGCGAGATTGGTCTATAATTTTTGACTTGGGTCAGGTCTGCGTCCTGTTTGGGGATAAACGTGATGTATGCCTCCTTCCAAGTTTCTGGAATTTCTCCTTTCTTTAAGATGTTATTCATAGTGTTTTTCAAGGGTCTTACTAGAATAGGTTTCAGTTCTTTATAATAGCTGGCAGTAAATCCATCGGGGCCTGGTGCTTTGCCCCTCTTGAGATCTCTAATTACCTCCTCGATTTCCTCGTTTTCAATTGCTATGTTTAATCTTTGTCTCCCTTCCTCCGGGATTTTTTGTCCCCCTTTATCTTTCATGTATCTTTCTATTTTCCTTAAACCTACCTTTCCCTGGTCCTTATACAGGTTTCTATAATAATTAAGAAACTCCCTTCTAATTCCTTTGGGGTCAGTTCTCTCCTCCCCCTCTATTATTATTTTATTAATCGTCCCCTGTTCTTTCCTTTTTTTCGTTTGCCAGGCAAGCCATTTGCCTGGCTTGTTCGCAAATTCAAAGTTTCTTTGCCTAAGTCTTTTAATATTCCACTCTACTTCCTTGTTTATCATTGTAGCAAACTGGGTTTGTAGGATTTTTATTTTTTCTTTTGTTTTCAGACAATTGGGGTTTTGGGCTAGCTCTGATTCGTTTGTCATTATCTGTCTTAGAATTTCCTCTTTATTTTTCTCTCTGTTCCTGTTTTTGATTGCGTTTTGTTGAATGAAATACCCTCTTATTACCGCTTTACTAGCATCCCATACTATATTGTCTTTTATCCCTTTATCACAATTCTCCTTAAAGTACTCTGACAATTCTTTTTTTGCCTTTTCCACCACCTTCTGATCGTCTAACAAGTAATCTTTTAGTCTCCATCTAAATGTTCTTTTCTCTAAGCTTTCTAGTTCCATCTCTACTGGATTATGGTCTGATATTACTTTCGGTCTTATCTCTATAGATTTAACTCTTGGACATAATTCCTTTGAGATCCAGATCTGATCCAGTCGTGAGAGTGAGTGGTTAGGTTCCGAATAAAAAGTATATTGTTTCACAAGAGGGTGTCTAAGACGCCATATATCCACTAAATTGTAATTCTCCACCATAGAGAAGAAGGATTTTGGTAGTTTCCCTTCTTTACTTCCTCCATCTCTGCGTCTATCCATCTCCAATGAAATAACCGCATTCATATCCCCCATTATGATTATTTTTTGATCTGCATATTCCATTAGTTTTTCTTCTAATCTTTCGAAAAATTCCGTTTTGCTACCATTCGGGGCGTAGATCCCGACTACCATCATCCTTTCTCCTTGCCAATTGATGTTAACCCCTATCATCCTCCCCTCCTCGTCTTTAAACATTGTTTTGGCTTCTATTTTGCTATTGATATACAATACCACCCCTCTTTTCTTTACCTTATCCAGTGTTTCAAATTCGTTCCCTAGCCGTTTATTAATCAGAACCTTTCTATGCTTTCTGGCCACGTGTGTCTCCTGGAGACAAATAATATCTAGATTTTTCTTTTTCAAACATTGCTCAATTTTATTTCTCTTTTTTTTGTCATTCATCCCATTGATGTTCCAATTCCAAATTTTTAATCCCATAGTGCTTAATTTCTTCTTTTTTAGTCTTTATAATCCTCCTGTTTCTTGTGTATTCCCTAAGTCTCCCTCTTCTTCTTCTACCTCCTCCCCTGATCCACTCCCCTCCTCCTCCTGATCCCCTGTCGTTCTTGATTCTCCCGATTGGGCCCTCTCTGCTCTTCCTGTTTCATTTGTGTCTACTTTAAGTTCCTTATATTTCCTGAGGAATTTCCCGGTCTCTTCTTGATTTACCAACTTATGTCTTTTCCCTCTATATATAAATGATATCCCTTCCGGGAATTCCCACCTAAACTCAATCTTGTTCTTCTTCAATGTTTGCGCCAAGGGTTTATAAGAGTCTCTCCGTTTAAGTAGTCTAATTGGGACATCTTTAAAGATAATTATATAATTCCCATCTATATTTAGTCTCTTTTCTCTGTTCCTCTGGAGGATCAAATCTCTCATTTCTTTGTTTTTGAACGTAATCAAACAATCACCTGTGAGCTTCTTTGCTCTAGTTGCATTGACACGCATTCTAAATGCATTTAGTATGCTGTTGGCCATTTCCTCTATAGGTATACCCATCCAATCCGCTAACTCCTTCGTCAATCTTTCTTTTACATTTTCATTCTGTGTCTCCGGAATGGCCCTCAGCCTCAAATTCACCTCCCTCTGCCTTAGTTCGTTCATCGCTATGGTATCCTTCATCTCTTCCTGTGTCTTACTTAGCTCCATCACTTCTAGTTTAATTTTTTCCTTATCTCTCTTTATGTCTCTCAACTCTACTTTAGTCTTTTTTAGTCCTTCCTCTGCGAGCTGCGTCCTCCTAGATATTTCTTTTATTTGGCCCTTTAATTCGTTCACTGTTTCCTCCATTTTTTTATCCAATTTCCCAATTCTGTTATCCACTTGTTCTAATTTATGCTCTACATTAGCTTGGCTTTGTTTTATTTCCGCAAACATCTTCAGAATCTCTGACTTAAAGTCTCCCTCCTGTTTGGAGCCTCTCCTCTCTCCTGGAGTTCCCCCGTTCGTTCCTTTCTTCCCCGTGAGTGACATCATGTACCCTTGTATCAATCTTCCTTTTTACTATTCCTTTCTATCCCCAAATTAGTTTTTCTAGTACCTTCTAATGCTGGTACCTTCCTCTGTTTCTTTGCAATCCCGTCCTCCTTTCCAAAATTCACATTACATTTACATTACGTTTACATTTGCATTCACATTAGCATTTACCTTTGTTGTCCCTGGTTACTTCTCAGGAACAATAACCAAAAGTCTTTATAATAGTCAGGGTCTCTTTTAGTCGATATCCCTTATGGCCAATAATCCCTAGTTATCAATGATTCCTGAGTCCAAATGCCCATATCCAATAGTCCGCGGGCAGTGTTATTGGTTTGTAATGTACTTGTGTCCATCTGCGTCGTAACCCCAATTTCACTTTATCCACACGTTACTTCCCATAAACGAGTATTACTTCCCTTCCCCCCATCTGTAGGTCCAGTTATTATTGATCCTATAGTCCAATTGTTTTTAGTCCTGTGATCCTGTAGTTGGGCAGAGTTGGGTATTCGGTAAGGGAGGAGGGATGTTAAACAGTGGGGTATAGAAACAGACACAGATACAAATACAAGTGGGGGGAGGGGGGGAGGAGGGGAGGAGGGGGAGCAAGGGAGGGGGTAGTCGACTCACACCTACTCCATCTTGTTTCAGAAAGTCGCCGGGACCGCTCGCGTTCCCGCTGGGTCTTTACGCTGTCTTTAACCTATCTTTACCCTGTCCTTGGAGCTCTGGGAGGGTTTCGCGTTTCTCGTTTTCGAATCCCCTTTGCCAAGTAGAGAAGTGCCGGCAAAACCCTGTTGTTACGCTGTCAGAATATGTCGTCCTCTCCCCTCTTCACTTCTTCAAACTCCGCACTTCTACACCAAATGGCGGCGAGGGTTTCCCTTCTCTTCCGGGTCTCTCACTTTCGTGTGTGATGCGAAGAAAAGCCGAGGAGGGAGGGAAATATCTCCCCCTCCCCTTTGTAGTCTTTTATGCGCCAGGGATGTTGTTCTCACTTTTCCTTGGGCTCTTTACAAGTCTCTCCGCCTCCACCTCCCCCCCAAGCTGCTGTTTTCCCTTCCTGGGGGGGGTGCACTTGAAAGAGGACCGCGTTACCGCCCAGGCAAATCGCTCACTTTCTTTAGTACTGGATTTTCGCCGCGTCTAGGTTGGCTTCGACTATAGTCTGAACTCTGTTTACTTCTCTAGGTTACTTTGAGACTTCCTTGTTGCTGCTCTTCGCCACCAAACTACTAAGTATCAAAGTTCTTTTTTTTGAAAGCGGGCCGCTCTTCCTGCAAGCGCAGGGCTTCGCTATCTGAAGGTAAGAAAATGGTTCCCCTCGACCCTCGGGCTTTCCCCGCTACGCTCTTCGCCTCTTACGAGGTTACCTGGCAGCCGGTTTGTCCTGTTCTTGGTCGTGTCGGGTACTTGACTCCTTGAACACCCTTCAAAGGAGTTTTGGGGGGTCTCCGCGCCCTGGAGTTGCCCCTATCCTTCAGAATAGCCCGGGTTTCTACCGCACGGTAAAACCCTGCTTGCGCTGGAATCGCGGCTCACCGGAAGTCCATAAACACAGTTTTAACAATGAGTCGGTAAGTGACTGTGGAGGCCAGTTCTGGATCCACATGTCCTTCCACAGTGGGGACAGAGGTCTCTGGGCGGGAGTTAATCACGGTGAGGGTTTGCCAAGCATGCCTTCCTCTCAGCACGTTTCTCCCTTGCGTCCTGAGTTCGAGTGTCTTCAAAGCCCAGGACACCTTTGGTGAAGGCTGTTCTCCAGTTGGAGCGCTTCTGTTCTCCAAATTTCAATTTTCAAATCATCCATACTTTCATTACATTACAAGTGAGTCTCAGAGTCCAGCTAAAGTTTCAATTTGATTACAATGGTCTCCTAAATAAATTATGAATTTCCCCCATTATTTTTATTAAATCTTATCCTCTTGATTCTTGTCTTCCTGTTAGTTTTGCCATTTCGGCGTAGTCCAGCAGTTTGGCTGGTTGCGTAAGAACTTCAGTTGTGATTCCTGCATTGCCCTCACAGGTCCCTTCCGCCTGTATGATTCTATGAACTCGACCGGCCCCCCCATTGTGAAGAGGCTCCTGTGGTCACTTGGGGAGACCCTGGCTGGCTAATTTTCCTTCTGTGAAAGAGCAGGGCCTTCCTGGGACGCTTGCATTGCAGGGGACTCATTCTTCATCTTTGCTGCACCCTTCAGCTTACCAAAGAGTTTTGAAGGGTGCCAGGAAAATACCGTATTTTTTGCTCTATAAGACTCACTCTTTCCCACCTAAAAAGTAAGGGGAAATGTGTGTGCGTCTTATGGAGCGAATGCAGGCTGCGCAGCTATCCCAGAAGCCAGAACAGCAAGAGGGATCGCTGCTTTTGCTGCGCAGCGATCCCTCTTGCTGTTTTGGCTTCTGAGATTCAGATTTTTTTTCTTCTTGTTTTACTCCTTCGAAAACTAGGTGCATCTTATGGTCTGGTGCGTCTTATAGAGCAAAAAAGGGGTACTTTTTTATTGGGGAGAGGGAGATGGGGCCACCCTCCGAATGCAGAATCACGTACAAAAAAGGGGGGAAACAGCTGTGTCTTTTGCCTGCCTGCCTACAGCTCGGATGGACGCCAGAACTCTTGGAAGGAGGCCTTTGCTTCATACACAGAATTAAACAAGGCAGGCAGGTATTCTGGTGGTGCTCCATAGCCTGGAATCATAGAACTGGAAGAAGGGGCACCTGCTCCCTGCTTGATGCTAGAGCAGCCCACCAGGTGGTATTTGCTGCTCTAAGATTTGAGGTGTGCAAACAGTTCTGCACTGATGGTGGCAGCAGTCAAGATCTGTTAGGCCGGACGCAGCAGCCCCAAGCAAGGAGCATCATTCGCATCTGGGGCCCAAAGTAGCTCTTCTGCTGGGGCCAGCTTTACAACCAGGGAGCGCTTTGAAATTTGGCCCATGTGAGAGCCCTGGACTAGGTGGGTGTTACGGAAAAATCTAGGTGTGAGGCTGCTCAGTCCCCCAGCTGACCAGGCAGAGCCCGCGAGTCCCTGTGGAATAAAGGAAGGAGTCCAGCCAACCAGAGCAAAGAGCTGTAGACCAAAGTTTATTGTGCAACAGGTTCAAAGAGGAATTTTGAACCCCGAGGATGGGGTGACAAAGACTTTTAAAAGTTTCCCACCATATCCCAGAATACAATTCATACAGCATCATTGCTGCATCTTTGCTACATTACTGACATGTCACCAAAGGGGAGGGAGAGACAGTAGTTTAACCTTGGCAATTCCTTGGTACAAGATTAGCATAAGGGCAAGACTCAGGTGTAAGATGAGCCTAGGCAAAGACCTCTGAAGTCCCACCACCCAAAGCACAATAGAACTTCCTTTGAATGTCTGGCCCCTAGGCAAGTCTGGTGATGGGATTAGGCTTTCCTTGGCCAACAATCAGCTCAGCAATTGTCACCTCTGGGCACTTCCTGGGGTAGGAGGTGTGTATACATGTCCTCATGCTTGGGGAGGTGGCAGGGAAAAGATTCGTTTTCCCAAGGGCAAAATAGCGCAGGAATGGAGGAAACTGGCAAAGGAGTTGATTTTATACGATTTATAAACCTAGGTAACTTCCCTGAGCCGTCAAGTCGAAAGGATACATTTATGCATAATATTTGTAACATTAAACAACTTTAAAGATGTGCCCCCCCCGTAATTTCTGTAACCGTGGGCCATTGGTCTGATCCAGAAGGCTTTTCTTATGGTCTAATTTCCTCAAATGTTTTCCCTTAAAACAGCCTCAGGAGCCTCTAGTGAACAAAACAAAATTCTTGCCGTGAAAATACTTGAGAGTGGTTCAATGCTTGAGCATTCCCCATACGCACCATAGATTTGTAGAGTGGGATGGGTCCCGAGGGTCATCTAGACCAACCCCCTGCCATTATTATTATTATTATTATTATTATTATTATTATTATTATTATTTGCACCCCACCCATCTGGCTGGGCTTCCACAGCCACTAATACATCAAACATTAAAAGCTTCCCTAAAGAGGGCTGTCTTTAAATGTCTTCTCAAAGTCTGGTAGTTGTTGTTCTCTTTGACATCTGGTGGGAGGGTGTTCTACAGGGCGGGTGCCACTACCAAGAAGGCCCTCTGCCTGGTTCCCTGTAACTTGGCGTCTTGCAGCGAGGGAACCGCCAGAAGGCCCTCGGAGCTGGACCTCAGCGTCCGGGCAGAACGATGGGGGTGGAATTGCAGGAATTGCAGCTAAGGTGAGCAACCGCTGAGTGGCAAACCCTGAAGGCGGCTGCTTCTGCCAGGGCATGGAGCGTGGCTTCTCCTTGCTAAGGTGCCCCACACACATATAAATGCAGCTCAAAGCCTGTCTGGCTCTTCTGTGCATGCGCTGCCCCTCCTGCAAAGCGCCCCCTGCTGGCTGCTGCGCCCAGAGATCTGCCCAGGATGAGTCTTCAGCCCCCCCAACCTTGTGCTCCCACAATGCACTGCTCCTACCTAAGCCACACGCATGTCCCCGTGCATCTCGCATGGCCTGGAGGCACAGCAGCGTCCCCTGCTGGACTCCCTGGGAGAGACATGCCGAGGAGAGCCACGTGCCAAGGGCTGCCAGAGGCACCTGGCGCAACGGGAACCGGGGTAGGGTGTAATAAAGGGAAATCTGCCCTTCTTCCCTTATGGGGGACACAAGAGCCCGTATAGAGTCCTTTGCAGGTTCTCCATCGGTCGGAGAAAAGGACAGAGGCCAAGCAGAGAATATGGAGAAGCAAAGCAGCTCGGAAGGCTGATCTTTATTGATCTGTTGCAACCGGGTGCTCCCCTCACATGCAGGGAAGGAGGAGGATCCCAAACAAAGGTGTGTCCGCCTTTAAATAGACATTTTCAATTGCCCACTTTGGAGTCCAAGACCACCCCCAGACACATCATACCTACATCACAGAAAGGGTGGTCTAAAGCAGAAATCTGAGTGCGTTGTTTATCTCCTGTTGTTATCTCCTGTCTGGCAGGTTTCCCTGTGTTAACAGAGAAATCTGAGGGCTACTTGTACAAAAACCAAGGACCCCAGCCAGGAATCCCAGAGCAAAAGAGCAGCCAGTCGGCTTGGTCTTGATTGAAGACTCCCACCTGCCACCAGGTGGAACAAGATGGATGCCCCGAACAAAAGAGAACCCAAACTTTTATTAGCTGCTAATCCCCATGTTATACCCCCCAAACTACATCACGGTTACATCATGAAAGGGGAGGTCTGGTGGCAGTGATCTGAGCACCCTGGACCCTGCCCCATGGTTCCCCTTGCCCTCCACCAAACACCCCTCAAGTGGAACAAAAGAGATATTTACATTTCCCTGTTTCCCAGCCAAGTTAATCCCACCCTTTTGTCTTCATCTGGGTTTGTTATTTCTGGAATGGCTACCTGTCTGGCACTCAGGTATCAGGAGGCCAGGGATTATCCCTCAGGCAGAGGGGCTGCTGAGGAGCTGAGCTCACCTGTCTATATTAATTTCTGAAGTTTTCCCTGTGAGCCAGTACACTGGTACATTGATCAGTGAATTCTTACATTTGGTATCTTGCAGCAGAGGCCCTTTGAATAGATAGGAAGAAACTGTGATGAAGTGTTTTGTGGGGACAAATCACAAAAGTCACAAAAGTGATTATGCTGATTTTGGTAGTGGGCTGCATGTGCAGGATATCTGCTGGAGGGGCAACCCCCCCAACCTATACTTAAATTCCTGCTACACCTGTTTAATGGTTACTTGACTGGATACCCTGGGGAGCCTGGCCAGTCTTTTGTAATGATAAATACTTAGTTCCTGGGCCAGGTCACAGGCTCACACCCTATTCATATCTTAAATGTGCCCTTAAGACAGGATTTGTGAAGAAAGAGACAATGGGGAGGTTTCCCACTTTGACCTTGCAGAGAAATATTTGAGGTCAATTTGTTCAGGTCTTTTTTTCTGTGGGGTTTCAGACATGTGCTTTATATATTTATGTACGTGTTTGCTTGGTACATTTATGAACATTTATTACATATATGCGCGGCTGGCACTGTGGGTTAAACCACAGAGCCTAGGACTTGCCGATCAGACAGTTGGCGGTTCGAATCCCCGCAATGATGGGGTGAGCTCCCATTGCTTGGTCCCTGCTACTGCCAAACTAGCAGTTTGAAAGCACGTCAAAGTGCAAGTAGATAAATAGGTACCGCTCCGGCGGGAAGGTAAAAGGCACTACTCTGGTTCACCAGAAGTGGCTTAGTCACAGTGGCGTAGCGTGGGGGGTGCAGGGGGGCGCATCTGGGGGTTACGGTTAGGGGGCGCAAATTACTTTTTTTAAAAAAATATTTTATTAAGTTTAAGAATAACAACAGACAGAAAAGAAAAAAAACACAAGAAAAACATAAAAGCACAAAATACAAAGTTGCAAAATACAAAAAGTACAAACATTTAACATAAGTAAAAAGCAAAAGAGCAAAAAGCACAAAGGAAAAAAAAGAGGGGGAAAAACAAAAATCCCTCTTTTTAATTTCTCATCTTTGATTCTCTTATTTTCCTGACTTCCTCACGCCTCCCTTTTTTGTATCCCTTTTAAGAGTTTGTTCAGCAAATTCATATCCAATTAATTCATCTGTTATCAATCCAATCTTACATTTTACCTTGTTGCTAGAACCCCTTCAGTTCATTTCAATGTCATCAACTTTCAAAAATTTTGCAATGTTTCTGTAAATAAATTTTAAATTTCCTCCAATCTTCTTCCACCAACTCTTCTTCCTGGTCTCGGATTCTGCCAGTCATTTCTGCCAATCCCATATAGTCTATCACCTTCATCTGCCATTCTTCCAAAGTGGGTAGGTCTTGTGTCTTCCAATCCTTTGCTTTGAGTATTCTTGCTGCTGCTGTAGCGTACATAAAGAAAGCTCTGTCCTTCTTTGGCACCAATTGGCCAACAAATTACTTGCCTTGCCCCGGGTGCTGACAACCCACTCTACACCACTGCTTAGTCCTGCTGGCCACATGACCCGGAGGCTGTACGCCGACTCCCTCGGCCAGTAAAGCGAGATGAGTGCCACAACCCCAGAGTCGTCCGCAACTGGACCTAACGGTCAGGGGTCCCTTTACCTAAGACCTCAAAATTCTTATAACAATGGCAAGAGTTCTCTGCGGCTGTGCAGCAGCACCAGGCATTTGCTGCTTGCTGCCCATGCCCCGGGGTCTGGGGCGATGTCTGAGCAGCCTCTGCCAACGTGGCGCCCTCCAAGATGTTGCACTGCAACTCCCACTAGCCCTGCCCAGCTGCCAGCTGCCTTGCACGGGCTGCCAGCTTCCAGGAAGCCTTGACCTTGTTGGGCGATGCCAAAAGTGAAGTCCGCTGGCCTCTTGGCCTGGCCTCCCTGGTGCCCAGCAACCTTTCACTGCCTCCCCAAAAAAGGTTGGGGGCATTTGAAATTTTGCTTGCACAAAGCGGCACTTCTAAGGCTTGCGTGGGCACAGGGCACAGTCAGCAGAGGGGGGTCTTCCCTCTGTCCGTGTAGGGGGTAGCCCTCCTCTGCAAACTTCATAAACGGCACTTTTTAATGAAAAAAAGAAGCGATAACATTGCAAAGGATGCATCCCTCCATTAAAAGCAATGCAGGAAGAGTGCTGTGCCACGAGGTTTCCATTCGAGCGTGGCTGGGGGGCCGTGGAGACCCCCAGCTGTATGTCTTGGGGGGGGGGCTCCTTTTGTGATTAGAATTTAAAAGTCTCAGATGTATAATAAATGTTCATAAACGTACCAACCAAGCACGTAGATCGATCAGCACAGGAAGCCCGTCCTGAAACCATTTTTAATTCCCAAAGGGACCAAATGTTTTCCCTGAGGGGAGGGAGGGAGGGAGGGGGCGAGGGAGCCGCCCCATTGTCTCCGGAATTGGGAAATCACCATCTGAAAGGGGGAGAGACTACCAGGAAGGGCAATCAGATAAGGCAGAGAAGCTGGCAGGCAGGAAAAACAAAAAGCAAGACCCCTCCTCTGTGATGCATGGATGGGGGGGGTCTCGGGCTCCAGGGGGGCAATTTCCAGAGGCTATATAAGGGCTTGTGCCCCATTGTTCCTCCTGGTGTGGCGAGCGGGACCCCCTGGCAGGAGGTTCATATCGGAGACCAGGCTCGGCTTTGCAATTCTCCAGATTCCCTGCTCGGCCTCTGCTACTTTCTCCGGGTCTAGGGACCCCCCTTGGGACCCGATCCGGGCTGACAGCCCCTTCCCCTCCGCGGATCGAGGCCTCCCTTCCTCCCGCCCCCTGGCGGGTCATTTCCTCCCGGCCTCGCCGGCTCCGCCTCTTCTCGGCGCGCCGCTCCGTCCTCGCCCTCCGGCCCCGATCCGGCCCTCCTCCCTCCGGCTCGGCGCGCTCCCGCTCCCCGCTCGCCGCCGCCGCCTCCTCCTGCTCCTCCCGGTCCAGGCGGCGGGCGCGCCCACGTGCCGGGCGCCGCGATGGGCAGCCTGGTGCTGGAAGATGGCACGCTGGTGCGCGGGCGCCCCTTCGGAGCAGCCAAGGTCGCCGCCGCCGGGGAAGTGGGTGAGTCTTTGGGGGGGGGTCCGGGTGGGGGGAGGGGGCACAAAGGCGGGACCCCCCTCCCCTCCCCTCCCCTCCCTGTCCTCCTCCGGGCCCGCGCCTGCCCCGCCCCCGGACCGAGCCTGCTCCCTCCACGTGGGCGAGGGGCTGCCCCTTCTGCTCCTGCTCGGGGGGGGGCGATCGGGGGTCCCCCCATAGATCCGGGGCCCGCCAGCCCCGAAGCGCGCCCAGGGCGGGAGGGAGGCCGCAGCTGCAGGAGAGCGCCTCTGAGCGCGTCCAGAGTGCCTGCCGGGGGGGTCGCGGGGGGGTCTCGCCTTGTGCCGGGGGCCAGGGCTGCAATGGGGCTCCAAGGCAAAGCCGGGCCCACCCCTTGGCATCTGGATCGGGCCCTTTCTCTGCTCCCCCGCCGCCCCGCCGAGGGGGCTGGGGGGTCTCCTCTCACGCCCCCCTTCAGGCTTCAGAGACTTTGCTTTGTGTTGCAGAAATAATCCTGGATAAAGGGGGGGGCAAGCCCTCTCAGGGCCCCACAGAGACCTCTGGCTAATGCCAGTTTCTCGGGCCCCAGCCCATAATAATCGTAAAATGACAGGGCGTGAAAACAAAATAAGACCCCCCCCCCAAAGAGTGAGACTAATGTGCAGCTCTAAGCTGAGAGCGGGCTCTGAGCTGGGCTAGATGACCCCTGAGGTCCCCACCAGCTCTGCAATTCTGCGATTCTACGATCTGGACTTGAGGCGCCAAAAACAAGTCGTGAAACTTCCTAAATGCCAACCAATGGATCAGTGTCAGCGTGTGACGCCCCCTTTGAGGTCCAGGCCAGGCAGCCCCCCTCTTCCGCTGCCCTCTCAATTAGCCAGGGGGGGTCCCAGAAGTGGGCACTGGGGCCGCTGTGGTCCCCCCTTCCTGCCCCCCTTCCCTCCTGCAGCACCTGATACCTGAGCGGCTTCTGGCGCACTTCTAATTATCGTCACCTGAGAAGGGATGTGGTGGCCTCGGGATTGGCAGGACTGAGATCAGCGCGGCCCCAGAGAACGCGGGAAGGGGGGCAGGAAGGTCTAGGTCCAGGGTTGCTGCCTCTCTGCTTCCTCTGAAACCCCCTGGGGGGGGTCAGGCAATAATAATAATAGTAATAATAATAATTTATTATTTGTACCCTGCCCATCTGGCTGGGTTTCCCCATTGATGGCGCAGCGGCTTCTGTCACGATTCCCCCCAATGACCCTCCAGCCCCCTGAAGTGGCTTTGGCCAGGTGCCTGGGGGTGTGGCCAGCAACCCCCCACAGATTGGGGCAGGAGGACTGACCCTTTGGCCAGGGCCTTGCGGTGCTGACCAGGCCTCCTCTGCCTTCCCTCTCTGCAGTTTTCCAGACCGGCATGGTGGGCTACCTCGAAGCGCTGACGGACCCCTCCTACAAATCGCAGATCTTGGTGCTGACATACCCCCTGGTCGGGAATTATGGGGTCCCGCCGGACGAGGAGGGTCCGTATGGGCTCAGCCGGGTGAGTAGGCGGCAGAGATTCCTGGTTCTGCTGCACGTGGCTTGTCATCTAGAGCGATGAGCGGCTTCTCGGCAGAGGCCGGTATAAATGACACAGCCGCATTTCGCGTCCGGACCTGGGAATAAGCTGGTCATGGAGGGTTCTTGTCGCTGTCAGAAAGGCCAAGCATTAGTCCTTTGGAATCCGGCCTGTGCTTGTATTTAGAGAAGTCGTAAATTAAATTTGTTTTAAAAAACCTTGATCGGATCAACGGGGTTCATGCAGGGAGCTAAGAAACAATCTTGCAGGACTGAAATGGTAATTCCCTGCTTCTGCAAATATAATGATTTGGATCCCAGGTGGGGGAGGACGGATCCTCATCTGTAATGTCCTTCACGCAACATGTGGCCCAGAGTGCCTTCCATCAGCTTCGGCTGGTGGCCCAGTTCTTAAGCCCCTATCCTGACAGAGAGAGCCTAACTACTGTTGTCTATGCTCTGGTATCCTCAAGGTTAGATTACTGCAATGCGTTACACGTTGGGCTGCCTCTCAAGACGGTTCGGAAACTGCAGCTGGTGCAGAATTCAGCGGCCAGGTTGCTCATCGGAGCAAGGCGGATTGAACATATTGCACCAATCCTGGTCCGACTGCACTGGCTGCCAATTAGTTTCCAGACCCAATTCTAAGTGCTGGTTTTGATCTATAAAGCCTTAAATGGCTCAGGACCACTATATTTCGAGGACAGCCTCTCCCCATATGAACCTGGATCCTGAGATCATCCTCTGAGGCCCTCCTTCGTGTGCCCCCTCTGCGAGAGGCCTGGAGGGTGGCAACATGAGAGCGGGGCCTTCTCTGCAGTGGCTCCCTGTCTGTGGAATGCTCTCCCCTGGGAAGTCCGCCTGGTGCCTTCATTATACACCTTTAGGTGCCAGGCAAAAATGTTCCTTTTTAACCTTTGATTGATGTGATTGGCATCCTCTGCCCTTTTAAAATGTGGCTCTTTTCTCTGGGGGTGCTATTGGGTTGTTTGTGTTTCGTTTATGTATTTTGTGGTTTTATTCTGTGATCCACCACGAAACCCCCAGGTATAGGGCATGTATATAAATTCTAATAATAATAATATAGTTATGGTAAACTGTGGAGGCAAAGGTGGCCGCCGAGGCATTGAAAGAGGATGAGACAAATTCATGGTGGGCCCTCTGTGGCTGCTGACCAAGATGGCGCTGGTCCCTCTCCACAGCTGGAGGCAGCCAGGCTTCCAAAAACTACGGGAGAGTTGCTCTTGTGCTAAGATCCTGCCTGCTGGTTTCGCACTAAGGACCCCTGTGTGGCCCCTGGGGAAACAGGCTGCTGGACTAGACGGGCCCACCTGGACGGACCCAGCAGGCGCTTCTGATATTCCTTAAGACTGTGGTGGTGGGATGCTGGCCCTGATTCCCTCTCCCCTTCCTCCTCCTCCTCCTCCTAGTGGTTTGAGTCCAGCTCCATCCACGTCGCGGCCCTCATTGTCGGCGAGTGTTCCCGAAACCCCAGCCACTGGAGCGCCACCACCTCGCTTGACCGCTGGCTGCAGGAAAAGGGGATTCCTGGCCTGGAAGGTAAGCCCAGGGCCCCGCAGGAGGGGCTGGGGAGGGGCCAGAGGGCTGAGCCTGTTGGTGCCCTCCCTCTGCTGCACCCCCAGACACATCATACCTACACATCACAGAAAAGGCGGTCTGCAATGGAAATCTGAGTGCGTTGTTGATCTCCTGTCTGGCAGGTAACCTGTTAATGGTCACTTGATTGGATACCCTGGGGAGCCTGGCCAGTCTCTTGTAATGACAAATACTCAGTTCCTGGGCCAGGTCACAGGCTCACACCCTATTCATACACAGGCAGACATACCCTTAAGGCAGGATTTGTGAAGGAAAAGACAATGGGGAGGCTTTTCCATTTTCCTCCTACCTTGCAGAGAAAATATCCGAGGTCGATTTGGGAGGGACAAATGGTTTCAGGACTTTTTCTGTGGGGTTTCAGACATGTGGTTTACATATTTATGTACGTATTTGCTTGGTACATTTATGAACGTTTATCTCATTTATCTTATCTTATAAGACCTTAATTTTTTTATTTCACCACCAAGAGTCCTGTGGGGGAAAACACATAGGTGGAAAATGCAGAAATGGTGGGGGGATTATAGACGCCCCCCAGGAATCCTTGTGACAAATACTCAGGCGTTTCCCCCACATTTGGGATTCTGGGAGGGAGCAGCCTGTGAGCAGACGGGGGGCCTCTCATTCCAAATCCTACAGGGGGATAAAAGAGCTTGTTCTCCAAAGCACCCTCTCCATTGTGGATTCCTCCTTCCCCCCCCCCCAGCGACAGACCCCCCTTGGCCCCCTTCCCTGCCGCCCCCACTTTTCCTGCTGCTGTTGATGGAAAAGACCATCTCTCTGCACGATGCAAAATGTCAGCTGAGATTGGGTTTAGTGAACCCAGGAGGAGCCGGGGGGAACAAAACAAACATGGCGTCCTCATGGGGAGGGAGAGGCCCTTTGGAAAGGGGGGGCACTGAAAAGGGACATATGAGCCCCCTTCATGTATCTGAAAGGCGTCCCAAGCTTGTTTTCTGATGCTCCAGTCGGGGGGGGGGGCACAAAGCAACAGATGGAAATGGCAAGAAAGAAGATTCTGGCTAAACGCTAGGAATAATTTTCTGCACCTAAGAGCTGTTGGACAGCGTCCCAGACGCCTTGCCAGGTGGCAGACTCTCCTTTGCTAGAGCTTTTAAGCAGAGGTCAGGTGACCATATGATCCACCAAGAGCGCTTTAGTTGTGCTTTCCGCTGGACTAGATGACCCCTGGGGTCCCTTCTATAATTCCGCCACATGGCAGGGAGAATTTGCCCCCACAGAAGTGCGATGAGCTGTTCTCTGCCCCTCGGTGGGGGTGCCCTGGTTCTGCCGCTGAGCCTGGCAGGGGCTGCGAGGGACGCACCGGCGGATGAGCCTGTCCTGGCGCTCACTGGCCCCTTGTGCTTGCAGGAGTGGACACTCGCGCGCTGACCAAGAGGATCCGGGAAAAGGGCAGCTTGCTGGGCAGGCTGGTGCCCGATGGTGTCCCCAACACCCACCTGCCCTTTGAGGACCCTAACAAGAGGCACCTTGTGAAGGAGGTCTCCCTCCAGGTAGGTGGGGCAAGAGGGGAGCTTGGGCGGTTGGACCTGGAGGTGGCTTGGCTGCCCACGAGGGGGTCTGCCTTTGTGCATGGCAGAGTTTTCTTCTGGGCCTGCATGTGGCCCCTGGCATTGGGGTCTTAGCATCAGAGCAGGCTGTGCTCCAGTCTCCACGGCTGGAGGTTTCGTGGGCTGCTTGGACGTAGAAAAATGGTGGGAGGAAGCAGCTGGGGACCCCCATGGGAAGAAGGCTCAGAGCCCCGAGAGTGGTCAGAGGGAGAAGCCTGGGAAGAGGAGGTGTCAGTAGCAGAAGGGGTAACAGGACTTGGGAGCGGGGAGAGTCTGTGCCAGAGAGCAGTCCAGAATCGGAGGCAGAAGCTGATGCAGGAGAGGAGAGAGACCAAGAGGCAGAGATGCCCCCCCCCGTCCTGTGACAAACTCCCTTCCAGAACCAGAAGAGGCATGAAGAGGGAGGGGGCAGAGACAGGCACACCAACGAAGTCTCAGATTGCTTGGGAAGAACCTGGGAGAGGAGGAGACTTAAGCAAATATCAGCCTCATGGGGGCAAGATGAACCAGGAAGAGTTGCTGTGCTCGCTAGGCCTGGCCTCCTGAGCAGACCTTGTTTCCTTGAATAAAGAGCTAACTTCATTGACGCCGTGCGATTTCTTGCTGCCTTGCTCCTGGCAGCAACGCTTCTGAATGCCATTTCCTGGAACCCACAGGAGGAGAGAGGGCTCTTGTGCCTGAATCCTGCTTGTGGGTTTCGCAAAAGAGGCACTGGGAGGACAGGGTGCTGGGTTCGATTTCACTGCCTGATCCAGCAGGCTCTCCTTACGTTCTTAAGCAGAGGGTGGCCAGGAGCACAGAGCCATCGTGGGCCAGCATCCCAGGGGTTGGGGGTGTTTGCTGGGCCAGCCTGGCCCCTGAGTGCCCCCTGCCCACCCTGAGAGGCTCCCTTTCTGGACATCAGCGTCACTCTTCCTCTCTGCCTCCCCCCGACTAACTAGGCTCCCCGCCTCTTCAACCCCGGGGGATCCGTCAGGATCACGGCCGTTGACTGTGGCCTCAAGTACAACCAGATTCGGTGCCTCTGCAGCCGTGGCGCAGCCGTGAGAGTGGTGCCCTGGGACCACCCCCTGGACAGCGCAGGTGAGCGGGGCGGCCGGGGCCCGGTGGAGGCTGCTGGCAGAGCCTTCCTGGGCGCTGGACGGACACAGGGAGGGGAGGCCTTGGGTCTGGGGGCTGCCGAGGGTCTCTCCTCGCTTGGTGAAGGGTCCCAGCTTGCCCCATTTCTGGATTCTCCTCCCAGAGTTCGACGGTCTGTTTGTCAGCAACGGCCCTGGAGACCCCCAGCTCTGCCAAGTGACGGTTGCCAACCTGCGCCGCGTCCTGGAGCTGCCAACCCCGAAACCCGTTTTTGGGATCTGCCTGGGCCACCAGCTGCTGGCGTTGGCTATTGGGGCCAAGACCTACAAGATGAAGTAGGTGTCTGTGGGGGGAGAGTCAGGGCAGTCACGCAAAAGCCCTCCCTTTTTTTGCAGCTGATGGTTAACCTGTGGAACTCCCTCCCCCAGGAGGCAGGAGTGGCCTGTCAGGAGTTCAGCCTACACTTGAGTAGGACCCTGGCAGAGACACATGCCCGACTGGCTTGTTCCCTCCCTACTGGTCAATCGTTCGGGAGTTTCAAAAGCTTTCTTCAGCCCAAACATCACAGCGACCGATGCCAAGCGACACCAGCACACTTAGGGATCCGCAGAGTTTGTGCATCATGCGTAACAGATGTAAATCTACTTTATTTACATATAAACACACATGGAGCACTGCAACATGGCTCCCTCTCTCTCTAGCATCAGACAGCAAAGAGAGAGAACAAAGGACAATAGTCCCACGTCATGGAACACAGGAACACAAACATCCTGTCTCCGTCACTTCCTGCTCGGTGGAGTCAAAACGTACACCGTCATGTGGAAGACAACAATCCCATGACTGCAATCATGGAGCAGGAATTCTAACACGGCCACCAACCTGGATGGCTTTCAAAGAGGATTGGAAGTTTTTAACGCCCAATGTTTCACTGTGTTTATTATATTGTGTCGGAAGCTGCCGAGAGTGACTGGGGCAGCCCATTTTGATGGGCAGGGGGGAAGTAGTATATTATTATTAGCAGCAGGAGTTGACGCATTCATGGATGGCTCCTAGCCAAGTTGGCTCTGCTTTCCCTCCGCAGTTGGTGCTTCCCAATCCCCGTTTCTGGTGCCCGGATCCCGCTTGCTGGTTTCCCATAATGGGCATCTGGTTGGCCCCTGTGAGAACAGGAGGCTGGACTAGATGGGCCACGGGCCGGATCCAGCTGCAGGGCCCTTAAGGACAGCAGAGGCCACCTCTGGCCATTCCTGTCTCTCCATGGCAAGTTCGCGCTGGGCACAGAGGTCCTTTGGCTCCTCCCTCTGGCCAGGCCTGACTGCCCCCTCTCCCCACTGGGCAGGTACGGAAACCGCGGGCACAACCAGCCGTGTCTCCACGAGGGCTCTCAGCGCTGCTTCATCACCTCCCAGAACCACGGCTTTGCGGTCGACTCGGCTAGCCTGCCGGCCGGCTGGTCCCCCCTCTTCATCAACGCCAACGACCTCTCCAACGAGGGCCTCGTCCATGACTCCAAGCCTTTCTTCAGGTGAGAGACGGTGGGGGGTATGCATGGGGGGGCTGGGGGGGCTTGCCTAGCACCTGCCCCCTTTGGAGTGGGGAGTACGGTGCATGGCAGAGCGCATAATGGGAGTTGGGCCAGATGACTTTGGGGTTCCCCTCCAACTCTCTGTGCACTGGCAGGGTCTCCCCACACCCCTGGGGCTCCTGACCCCCCAAAGCCTTTTCTCTCCCCCCCCCTTCAGTGTGCAGTTTCACCCGGAGCACAATGCTGGACCGACAGACCTTGAGTGTCTCTTCGACATCTTCCTGGAGACGGTGCGAGGCCAGGCGGAGGGAGCGCAGAGCCCGGAGACAGGTGCCTCTTGGGGGGGGCAGGTCTGGCCCCTAGGGACTCCTATTTGGGGACTTCCCTGGCTTTTTTCTGGCCCATGTTGGACCAGTCTGGATAGTTAGCCTTGGTGAAAACTTGACGTTTTCATCCCCAAAAAAGTTTTTGATTGGAGTTTCTGCTGAAATGAGGCTGCATTTTAACATTGTATTTTAATATTGTTTTTTAAGTCGTATTTCATTCAATTGTTTTTATACCTGGTGTTAGCTGCCCTGAGCCCGGTCTTGGCTGGGGAGGGCAGGGTATAAATAAAATTTATTATGATTATTATTAGGGATGCGGGTGGCATTGTGGGTTAAACCGCAGAGCCTAGGACTTGCCGATCAGAAGGTCGGCGGTTCGAATCCCCGCGACGGGGTGAGCTCCCGTTGCTCAGTCCCAGCTCCTGCCAACCTAGCAGTTCAAAAGCACGTCAAAGTGCAAGTAGATCAATAGGTACCGCTTCAGCGGGAAGGTAAACGGCGTTTCCGTGCGCTGCTCTGGTTCGCCAGAAGTGGCTTAGTCATGCTGGCCACATGACCTGGAAGCTGTATGCCAGCTCCCTCACCCAGTAAAGCGAGATGAGCGCCATAACCCCAGAGTCGGTCATGACTGGACCTAACGGTCAGGGGTTATTTTACCTTTATCTTTATAATTATTATTATTTTCCACCTTGCGTGCTGGTGGGGCCTGCCCCAGTCTCTGCCCTGTCCAGGTTGAGGCATCACAGGCACCTCGTGTGGAGCTGGACCACTGTCTTAACTGAGATGCCCCCTTTTTCTTTTCTTTTTCTCTCTCTCTCTCCCCCCCCCCCTCAGTTCGTGAGCTCCTGCAACAGCGCCTCTGCTTTGCCAAAGCGCCCCCCGCCAGCAGCACTGCCCGACCCCACAAGGTGCTCATCCTGGGCTCAGGGGGGCTCTCTATAGGGCAGGCGGGTGAATTTGACTACTCTGGCTCCCAGGTGAGTTGAGGGAGGGAGGGGAGGGCGATCGATTTGATTTGATTGAACGTATTTCCATGCCACTTTCCCCCCATTGAGACGCATCCCAAAGCAGCGTACAAAACAATATGTAGCAATAATGTAATTTTATTTTACCCTGTTTACATTATTTGCAGGCTACCCTTCACTCCGCAGAGTGAGGAGCAAAGTAATGAAAATAGTAAGAGAAAAGCAGTGTACAAAAATCGGAAAATCATGTAAACAATATCAATAAACAATTGTATCGCAAACAAACAAAATTACAACATGAATTTATATTTGTAATTTAATGAGCTGGGAGCTAAGTAATGAAAACACAGAAAAGCAATGTTCAGAAATTACAGAAACATGTCAACAGCACCAATAAAGAACTAAAATTTATCATAAACAAGCAAATCTACAACAGAACAAATATTTCGCAATTTAGCCGTGTGCAGTTAAGATTTCAGATCATCACAGGGGCAACAAAAATCATATAATTAGCAAATCAGCAATTGCAATCTATAGAGCACTCTTGGGAAACCTGCAACTAAAAAAAGAAGCTAGACAGCACAGTGACCACAAAAGTCATGCTTATGCTTAACAAATCAATGTGGCATTTATAATCTCTAAAACAATAAACAAGATAGCAACCAGAAAATATGCTAAACCCTAGTAAATCAACACACACTATCCCCCCCCGCATGACTCATACTCCTTCACTCTGTTTACTAAAATACACAACCACAGACACAAGCCGTACAGAAGGCCCCCGATCTCACAGAAATATCTGCAGCAGATCTAGACTTTAAAGTTCCTAGGTGGGGGGAGAGGCCTTGGGGCTTTGGGGGGTGCTGGGAGCATGTGGGGCCTGTCACCGTGTGGGTGTGGCTGAGATTCCCCCCCCCCCCCAGCATCTTCTGGAGGTGCTAATCTCTCCCTATCAGCCAAGGCCACACAAAGCCTTGCAAACTGCTTTCCCACACTGGGACGGCCGCCCTGCGCAAGTGCGCTGCTTCAGATTGTGAACGTTGTGGTTGCAAATTCGAGGTCGTTCCCTTGACTGGCGTCCTTGTTGGCAAGGCGGTTGTGGGTGGGGAGGGGCCGGACCACACACACACACACATGACTGACCCAGTGCCCTCTTCCTTCCCTCCCTCCCTGCCAGGCCATCAAGGCCCTGAAGGAGGAGAACATTCAGACGGTGCTGATCAACCCCAACATTGCCACTGTGCAGACCTCGAAAGGCCTGGCGGACAAAGTCTACTTCCTGCCCATCACCCCCGACTACGTGGCTCAGGTGAGCTGAGCTCCCCCCTCCCGCCGTGGAATTGTAGACTTCAGAGGGGCACGCAAAGGGCATCTAGCCCAACCAGCTGCAACTGGTATACGGAGTCATCTGGGGGCAGCAAGTAGTGGCTGCTGCTATTGCTCTGCTCCTAGAATTTGTTCCATCCTCTTCTAAATCTGCCCAGATTGGTGGCCCTCACTGCCTCTTGTGGCAGCGAGTTCCGCAGTCTAACTCTGCGCTGCATGAAGAAGGGCTTTATTCTCTCTGTCCTGAACCTTCTGGTTTATATACATATATTTTTATTAATTTTTTAACATATCATTTTCCACAATTATTAAACATACTTTTATATCTTATACATTTTTTTTTACTTCCATCAATGACATCTAAAAGTTTTCCAATCTTTTCACTTAATTTCTTACTTTCACTACATAAATATTATATCTCTTCTTTCTCTTCTTTGCAGTATTTCATATATTCCTCCTTACAAAACTTCTTGTAGTCCTACTAGCGTAATTTGTTGATTACAGTTGCTCTTCAAATAATTTGTATATTTCTACCAATCTTCTGTGAATCTCTGGTTTTGAATCCTTCCTGTCATTTTATCCCATTCTGCGTAGTCCATTAATTTCGTCTGCCATTCTTCTTTTGTCGGTATCTGTCCTGAACCTTCTGATCTTCTTTGGGTGCCCCAGAGTCATACGTTTACGAGAGAGGGAGGGAAAAAAGTCTTTCATGTAGCAGGGACTTCAGCGGTGCCTGGGTGGCCCCCAGAGCTTTGGAGAGATGTGTTGTGTTAGGAGACTGCACCCGTGTGGCAACTTCCTCTACTCCTCCCTTTTCAGCCCCCTCCTGGTTCTGCAGGAGAGGGTGAGGAAGGACCTGATCCTTCACTTGCCTGGCCCGCCTCTTCCCCCAGTTCTGAGTCTTCTCCTGCCCCCTTTCCGCTGGAGTCCCGCCAGTTCCCAACTCCTCCTTCCCCTGCCCCCAGGTCATCAAGAACGAGCGCCCCGATGGGATCCTGCTGACCTTTGGGGGGCAGACAGCCCTGAACTGCGGCGTGGAGCTGACCAAGGCGGGGGTCCTGGAGCGCTACCATGTCCGCGTCCTGGGCACTCCAGTGACCTCCATCGAGATGACGGAGGACCGCAAGGTCTTCGTGGAGAAGATGGAGGAAATTGGGGAGCACGTGGCGCCCAGCGAGGCCGCCTGCTCCCTCGAACAGGTGAGGGGGCTCGCGCAGGGTGACCACCTTCAGGCACAAGGCTGGACTTTCCTTTGCGGGGGGGGGGGGAGTCCCCAAGACAGTGCAGGGGGGCTTGTTCCTGTGGGAAGAAGGTCTGGAAGAGCCCTACTGGCTTCTCTTTGTCAAGGGGGGGTGCTTCTGAAAATCAGGGGGTGGGGAGGCTGCTATATCTGAGCGACTACAAAGGGGCAGAGGGGTCCACCCCCCCAAACACACACTACCCCCAGCTAATAATAATAATTTATTATTTGTACCCCACCCATCTGGCTGGGTTTCCCCAGCCACTCTGGGCAGCTTCCAACAAAGTTTAAAAATACATAAAAATGCCACACATTAAAAACTTCCCTGAACAGGGCTGTCTTCTAAATGTCAGGTAGTTGTTTATCTCTTTGACATCTGAAGGGACGGCGTTCCACAGGGCAGGTGCCACCACCGAGAAGGCCCTCTGCCTGGTTCCCTGTAGCTTTGCTTCTCGCAATGAGGGAACCGCCAGAAGGCCCTCGGTGCTGGACCTCAGGGTCCGGGCAGAACGATGGGGGTGGAGACGCTCCTTCAGGTCTACTGGGCCCAATGTAGGTCTTTCAAGATCAGTGTTATATGGGCTCGGCGGCCGCTCCCAGTCCCCAGTCTAGCTGCCGCTTTCTGGATTAGTTGTAGTTTCCGGGTCACTTTCAAAGGTAGCCCCACGTAGAGCACATTGCAGTAGTCCAAAGTAGTCCATTGCAGTAGTACAAAGATTAATACCCATCATTAAAATGCACAATAAAATTATTCAGTCACCTTATTTTTCGCTCTATAAGGCACATCTGACCATAAGACGCCCCTAGTTTTTAGAGGAGGAAAACGGGGTGGGGGTGGGGTCACCTTCAAAGGTAGCCCCACACAGAGCGCATTGCAGTAGTCCAAGCAGGAAGATAACCAGAGCATGCACCACTCTGGCCAGACAGTCTGTGGTCAGGGAGGGTCTCATCCTGCATCCCAGATGGAGCTGGTACACAGCTGCCCTGGACACAGAATTGACCTGCGCCTCCATGGACAGCTGTGAGTCCAAAATGACTCCCAGGCTGCGCACCTGGTCCTTCAGGGCTACAGGTACCCCATTCAGGACCAGGGAATCCTCCACACCCGCCTGCCTCCTGTCCACCCCCAAAAACAGTACTTCTGTCTTGTCAGGATTCAACCTCAATCCATTCGCAGTACGAATGGACTCTGAGAACTTGTGTCTGTAAGGCCTGGGGGACGTATTCCTTCCACTGCACAACGTGATTTTACCTATTAAAATGCTGGGTCTGGGGGCACTGCCGGGAGCCCACAGCGGCTTCCTGGGCACTGCCTGGAGGTGCCCTTCGCTGGGCACCCTTGGGGCCCTCCTGGAGGAGGCCGGGCCCCTCACTGCTCCCTCCCTCCCTCCCCCCCCAGGCGCAGGCGGCGGCTGAGAGGCTGGGCTATCCGGTGCTTGTGCGCTCTGCCTACGCGCTGGGCGGCCTGGGCTCCGGCTTTGCCAACGGGCGAGAGGAGCTGACGGCGCTGGTGAGCCAGGCCTTTGCCCACACCTCCCAAGTGCTGGTGGACAAGTCCCTCAAGGGCTGGAAGGAGATCGAGTACGAGGTGGTGCGGGACGCCTACGACAACTGCGTCACGGTGAGCGGGGGGGGGTGTCTTCGTTGGGTACAAGGAGGCAGGGCTGGCATTCGCAGGACCCGGTTGGTCCTCACCTGTTGGATCTCTGTCTGGAAGCGGCCAGTCCGGGTAAGTCTCTAATGGTTCCTGGAAGTGAAAGGAAATCACAGCTAAAGGTTGTGGACTCTCTCCTTGGAGGTTTTTAAGCAGAGGTTGGGTGACCGTCTGGCACTGAGATTCCTGCATTGCAGGGGGTCGGACTGGATGACCCTCAGGGGTCCCTCCGACACTACGATTCTACAATTCTATGATCTCTACTTTCTTTGAGGGAGAGTTCCCCTCCTCCTCCTCCTTTGAGAAAATTTCATTAGCATTTATAAAGAGAAATAATAATAATAATATATTATTTTTACCCCACCCATCTGGCTGGGCTTCCCCAGCCACTCTGGGCGGCTTCCAACAAAATATTAAAATACAGTAAAATACAGATACAAATATTATCATTTCTCGTTTTTGCCCAGACTAAAACATTTACAGCGGAACCCTGGTTCCCGTTCCACTTAGTTGATGAACAAATTGGCTCCCGAACACCGAAAACCCGGAATTAAGTGTTCTGGTTTTTTAACATTTTTCGGAAGCTGAACGTCCAGTGCATCTGTCAGCAATTGTTTCCGGGACGCCTGTGCCAATTGGAAGCTGTGCCTTGGTTTTCGAACGTTTTGGAAGTCAAATGAACTCCCAGCACGGATTGCGTTTGAGAACCAAAGTACCACTCTGTCTAGGTCCAATTGGAAAGAAAGAAGAAAGAGAAAAAAGAAATAGATAAAAAGAGATGGAAGGATTAAAAGAGCGAGAAATAAAGCTAAGAAACAAAGAATTCTTCATCTGCCAGCTATATATAGACCTTATTTGATGTCACCCACTGCCGGAACAGCTTGTGTGGTGGGAGGGGCGTATTTGTGCCCCAGAAGGGCCCCCCTCTTCCTACCTGCCTCACCTGCTCTCCCCCCGATCCAGGTGTGCAACATGGAGAACCTGGACCCCCTGGGCATCCACACGGGGGAGTCCATTGTGGTGGCCCCCAGCCAGACGCTCAACGACCGCGAGTACAACCTGCTGCGCACCACGGCCATTAAGGTGGTGCGCCACCTGGGCATCGTGGGCGAGTGCAACATCCAGTATGCCCTGAACCCCGAATCTGAGCAGGTGAGGCCCGGCAGGTGGGGTGCGGCAGGGTGGCTGCCCTGTGCCTGAGCAGCGCATGCCGGCTTCTGCCCTCTCTGACCCCCTTGCCCCCTGCGGGGTCTGGGTCTGCTGCTGCTGCTGCAACCTTTTCTTTTGCCCCCCACCCGCAGTACTACATCATCGAGGTGAATGCCCGGCTGTCGCGGAGCTCAGCGCTGGCCAGCAAGGCCACCGGCTACCCCCTGGCGTACGTGGCTGCCAAGCTGGCTTTGGGCATCCCTCTGCCTGTCCTCAGGTAATGCTCACCTTGGGCTGGGGCATCGCTCTGCCCAATCCTGGCTGGGGCGGGGGGCCTGCTGCTCACGGGACCCGAGGGTCCTTCACCGCTTGAGCATCTTGTGGAGCAAAACTGCTTTCCTTGCAAGAAGCTTCCCTTGAAACACAGAAGCGGCCGGGTTGCGTCTTGCTCACGCCTGGGTTTTAGCTGTCCTTGCCGTCTTGCCCTTGCTTGGCACCAAAGATGGCGCCAGGCGAGGCTCCCTGGGGAGAGCTTTCCACAAATGGGGGCTGGGTTTGAGTCCTGCCTTGCAGGGGTTGGTTGGGGTCCCTTCCAACCGTACGCTTCTCTGCCCCAGGAACTCGGTCACCAACTCCACCACCGCCTGCTTTGAGCCCAGCCTGGATTACTGCGTGGTCAAGATCCCGCGCTGGGACCTCAGCAAGTTTCTGCGCGTCAGCACCAAGATTGGCAGCTCCATGAAGAGTGTGGGTGAGTGGGGGGCTGGGGGTGGGAAAGGGGGTGTCCCTGGGAGACCCAGTGGGGCTCCCTCACTTTGCACCTCACCTCCGACTGCTTCTGAGATGCTAAAGAGGCAGGATTCGGTCCTGGCACTTGAGGCTTCCTGATTCCGTGGCGCTGCCCCCTCCTTTTCACTTTCGTGGGTCTAGAACTGTCAGTTAAGAGCATGAGCCCCGGACTAGCGCAGACCCGGAGTTGGGACTGGAGTCAGATGCAGTTCAGCACATTTTCTCTGAGCATTTCAAGAAACTCCACGTGGGACAAAGTTAAAAGTTAAAACTTTTAGTTTAGTCGTGTCCGCCTCTTTGTGACCCCCTGGACCGGAGCATGCCAGGCACTCCTGTCTTACACTGCCTCCCGCAGTTTGGTCAAACTTGTCCGCTTCTCCTTGTGCCCTCCATCTTTCCCAGCATCAGGGTCTTCTCCAGGGAGTCTTCTCTTCTCATGAGGTGGCCAAAGTCTTGGAGCCTCAGCTTCAGGATCTGTCCTTCCAGTGAGCACTCATGGCTGATTTCCTTCAGAATGGAGAGGTTTGATCTTCTTGCAGTCCATGGGACTCTCAAGAGTCTCCTCCAGCACCAGAATTCAAAAGCATCCATTCTGCGGCGATCAGCCAGTTAAAGCTACAAAGAGCTAATTTCCTACTTGAGCATGCCTATGCAGTTCAGAGTAAATAAAAGAGGAAGCAAAGAGGAATGCTTTTAGGAAACTCCAGAGGTCATAAACAAGAGAGGCCCTAAGATTAACAAAACCAAGGAAGAGTACATTAAAGAAGCTACCTTCTAGCTTTATGGCCCAGGATGCCTGATGAGGCAGCCGGCAACTGGTCTGTGTCCTAGAATGCTGATACGTGCCTGTCAGGCGTAGAGAAAGCAAATGGCAGAGGATTGTGGGATTCGATCAGAAACCATTCTCAATGAACGAAACCCAGTCAATGCAATGCTATCGTTGCTGACACAATGGCTTGCTTCATATTTCATAATTCCTCATAGCAACCCCACCTGACCCCCACACTCGGATCTTGCTCACTTCCTTGGTTTAGTGCCTGCCTCACCTGCTCCCTTCTGGATCATTTGATAACTTGCATCTCCCCCCCCTTCTTTCCTGCCCCCCCCAGGCGAGGTGATGGCGATTGGGCGCAGCTTTGAAGAGGCCTTCCAGAAGGCTCTGCGCATGGTGGATGAGAACTGCGTGGGCTTTGACCACACTGTGAAGCCTGCCTCAGACATGGTAAGGGGTCCGGTGGCTGGGGAGAGTCATGGCCAGACTGTGCCTGCCCCCCCCAGGCCCAGAGCCCTGACCCTCTCCGCCTGCCCCCTCCCTTTCCCCGACCCACAGGAGCTGGAGACGCCCACCGACAAGCGCATCTTTGTCCTGGCGGCCGCCCTGCGGGCCGGCTACTCCATCGAGCGCCTCTACGAGCTGACCAAGATTGACCGCTGGTTCCTGCACAAGATGAAGAACATCACGGACCACGCCCTGTGCCTGGAGTCCTACCGCCAGGCCGAGCCGGGCTCCATGCCCACCGCCGTCCTCAAGCTGGCCAAGCAGCTCGGCTTCTCAGACAAGCAGGTGGCCCAAGCTGTGCTCAGGTACCTGGAGGTGTGCCCCCCCCCAATACAGCCAGGAGCGGCAGCCCCCTCTTCCCCTGTGGGGAATAGCAAGGGAGGGAGGGAGGGAGGGCGTCACTGCAGGCCTGACTGCCACTTCTTTCAGCTGTCCCGGGGCAATTGTCATGGAATCATAGAAGGGACCCCCAAGGGTCATCCAGCCCAACCCGCTACAATGCCGGAATCGCAGGAAAAGATGCTGCGGCTCATGGGAGTTGTCGTCCAAGCCACCTGGAGGGCACCAGGTTGGCCATGGCTGAGCTAGGCCAAGAGATGGGTTTTTTTACGGTTGGGAGGAACCCCCAAGGGTTATCTAGTCCAGCCCCCTGCAATGTGGAAATGGCAGCTCAAGAATCCCTGACAAATGACAGTCCCACTTCTGTTCGAAAACCTCCAGCGAAGGAGAGTCCGCCCCTTCCGATGCCATCTGCTCCACTGCCAAGCAGCTCTTCCCCTCAGAAGAGTTCTTCCTAATGTTTAGTCGGAATCTCCTTTCTTGTCACTCGAAGCCATGGGTTCGAGTCCTACCCTCCAGAGCAGCAGAAAACAAGCTTGCTCCCTCTTCCATGGGGCAGCCCCTCAGGTATGAGAGGAGGAGACATGAGAGCCATCTGGCAATATCGGAAGGGCTGCCCCATGGAAAAAGGAGCAAGCTTGTTTTCTCTTCTCCGGAGAGTAGGACTCGAACCCATGGCTTCGGGTGACAAGAAAGGAGACTGATTCAGCAGATGGAAAAACTTGATGAAGGTGAGCTGTTTGACAGCAGAACGGACGCCCTCAGGAGGTTGTGGACTGTCCTTCCTTGGATGTTTTTAAGCAGAGCTTTAGCTGAGATTCCTGCCTTGCAGGGGGCTGGACTAGGAGTCCCCTCCAACTATGATTCTGTAGATCCCAGGCACCATGGCTGGCAGCATCTCCAGGCAAGGCGAAGGAAGACCCCTTTCCAAAATCCCGGCCGGCCGGTGCTGCCCGTCAGTGCAGGCAGACCTTGAGCAGAAGCCCCTGGCTCCGCGCCTTACAAGGGAACTTTTCCTCTGGCAGCACGGAGCTGGCCGTCCGCAAGATGCGCCACGACCTGAAGATTCTGCCGGTGGTCAAGCAGATCGACACGGTGGCGGCCGAGTGGCCGGCCCAGACCAACTACCTCTACCTGAGCTACAACGGGACGGAGCACGACCTGGCCTTCCGCGAGCCCCACGTCATGGTCATCGGCTCCGGCGTCTACCGCATCGGCAGCAGCGTGGAGTTCGACTGGTGCGCAGTGGGCTGCATCCAGGAGCTGCGCAAGGTGAGCCTCTTCCCCCCATCTCCCTCGGCTGCACAGGGTTCGGGGATGCTCCTGCCCCAGCTGTCTTTCATAGAATTGTAGGGTTGAAAGGGACCCCCAAGGGACATCTAGTCCAGCCCCCTGCCGCGCAGGAACCTCCGCTAAAGCATCCCTGGCAGAGGACCATCCAGCCTCTGCTCAGAAACCTCCAAGGAAGGAGATTTCTCCAGGGAGACCGTGTAGTGTTCCCAAAGCAAGGAGGAGTGGACTCTGATTAATAGAATACACATGAGGCTTGACCAGCAAGACTCTGGCTCCTTCAGCTGCCCAGGAGAGGCGGGTGCATCTGCCAGTCAGTGCCTGCAGAGGGAGTCTCTGGCCTTCTCCTCTGCTGTACTGTTTTGGAGGGCAGAGTGTCCCTCCAGTGTAGTGTTCCCAAAGCAAGGAAGGATTGGACTCTGATTAATACAATACACATGAGGCTTGACCAGCAAGACTCTGGGAGGGGTGTGTGTAATAATTCCCTCCCCACTCCTCTACCCAGGTCATTTTATTCACAAAAGAACTTTTTACACAGTGTTTGTAAGAACCAATCAGATTTCCTCTGAGCATTTCAAAAACCCCACGTGGGACAAAGTCAGATCAGAAAAAATCCTGTTAACTACAAAGACTACTCTGAGCATGCAGACATATCTGAGAGTAAATAAAACAAGACTAGAGGAATGCATTTAGGAAACTCCGGAGGTCATAAACAGGCAGGAAAGGAAGGAAGGATGGCAAGGAAAGAGTATTTCCTGTGAACTCTCTTTCTAAATGCAGCTGATGTGGAGGATTCTTGTATCTCAGTTTGGAGGGTTTTCCATAAATGGGGAGCCACCACTGAGAAGGCCCTGTCCTGTCCCTTCTCCCCATTGTGAGCATCACACTGGCTGTCTCTGGGCTTAAGGCTGTGGCTGGCGCTGGTGCTGGTGCTGGTGCTGGGGAGGCCCTTCTGTCCGGCCCCCAGGCCATCGATGGTTTGGGGCCGTGTTTCTCATCTGGAGCCCCAGCTGTCGATGGACCACAACTCCCATCATCTTGAACTAGCCAGCAGCACCAGTGGTCAGGGACGATGGGAATTGTAGTCCCAACAACAGCTAGGGACCCAGGTTTGAGAAGTACTCCTTTCCGGTGCTTCAGGCAGCAAGCTCACAGCCCCTGGGGGGGTGGCAGGACAGGGGGCCGGACCCATAGCTTTATTCAGGCTGAGTTCTGGGAGAATGAGCCTTCCTTCTCTCCTCCGCAGATGGGTTACAAAACCATCATGGTCAACTACAACCCGGAGACGGTCAGCACTGACTACGACATGTGTGACCGGCTCTACTTCGACGAGATGTCCTTCGAGGTGGGTGCCGTCCATGGGTGCTTATGCCAGGGGGTCGGGGCCTCTAACAAGTCCCATCTGTCTTGTAGGGCAACTAGCTGACATTCAGAAGACATCTTAAGGCAGCCCTATTCAGGGAATTTTTTAATGTGTGACATTTTAGTGTATTTTTGGTCTTTGTTGGAAGCCTCCCAGAGTGGCTGGGGAAACCTAGATGGGCATTATTATTATTATTATTATTATTATTATTATTATTTATTTCACAAAGTCTATATGCTCCTTGATCATAGGGGCAGGAAGGGGACCTCAAAGCAGTTGTCAAAAAAAGGAAAGATAGAGCAATAAAATTATCACTGAGTTGCAGCCATCATTCAAAACATACAGAAAACTGCAGCCACAATAGACTGAAACAAGTGGAAACTCTCATCCACTCTCCCGGCAGGCTTGTTTAAGCAAGAATGTTTTTTAGCAGGTGCCGGAAAGAGTGCAGTGATCTCAATAGGCAGGGAGTTCCAAAGGTTCTGTGCTGCTACCCTAAAACATTTGAGTTGTTACTGATGTGGTGCAGCAGGTATCAAGGCCTCCCATGGGAGAGTGCTCTTAAAACTGCAAAACAATGGAATAAAACCTCATAATGATTCTCCCCAAAATGATTTCTGGTGATGGCTGTGTAGAGGACCCCCAAGTGGGTGAAAGGGGCCTCTTCTCTGCAGCTGGAACCGCAGTTGGGCTTTGCAGGGGGGTCTCCTTGGTGCAGGAGGAGGGGAAGCCCCGAGCCGCTGTGCCTGGTGGGCCTGATCCTGCCCCCTTGGGATCCTCACCCGGCCTCTCCTCCCCTCCGCCCCCAACCAGGTGGTGATGGACATCTATGAGCTGGAGAGCCCTGAGGGTGTGATCCTGTCCATGGGGGGCCAGCTGCCCAACAACATTGCCATGGCCCTCCACCGGCAGCAGTGCCGCATCCTGGGGACGTCCCCGGAGGCCATCGACTCGGCCGAGAACCGCTTCAAGTTCTCCCGCCTGCTGGACACCATCAGCATCAGCCAGCCCCTCTGGAAGGAGCTCTCCGACACCGAGGTGAGGAGCCGGGGAGGGCGGCAGGGGGCAGCGGCCAGGCTGGCTCTGCCCCTCGCTTGGCAACGCTGGGCAGGGAGCGGGCAGACCTCTCTCTTGTCTCCAGGCAACCAAGAGGGGTGGGGGAGAGGGTTCGGATCCGGCTTGCGGGTTCCCCATGTTGGGCATCTGGGTGGCCACTGTGAGAAGGGGGTTGGTTGCCAGTTTTCCAGACCCAACTCAGTTGGACAGGGACCCCAAGGAGTCATTGCATTTTAACCTGTATTTTAAATTGGTTTTCTTCCCCCCATTATGTTTTTTTCAGGGACTCGGGTGGCGCTGTGGGTTAAACCACAGAGCCTCGGACTTGCCGATCAGAAGGTTGGCAGTTCGAATCCCCACGACGGGGTGAGCTCCCGTTGCTCGGTCCCTGCTCCTGCCAACCTAGCAGTTCAAAAGCATGAAGTGCAAGTAGATAAATAGGTACCGCTCTGGCGGGAAGGTAAATGGCGTTTCCGTGCACTGCTCTGGTTCTTAGTCCTGCTGGCCACATGACCCGGAAGCTGTACGCCGGCTCCCTTGGCCAATAAAGTGAGATGAGCGCCGCAACCCCAGAGTCGGCCACGACTGGACCTAATGGTCAGGGGTCCCTCTTACCTTTTTAAATATGTTTTTATTATAATTTTACTGGTGTTAGCTGCCCTGAGCCCGGCTCTGGCCAGGGACATCGGGGTATAAATAAAATAAATTACTACTACTATTATTATTATTATTATTATTATTATTATTATTATTATTGTCCAAATTCCTGCAATGCAGGAAGAATAGTAAGGGGATCACAGCCCTAAATGGCCCCCAAATCCCTTGAAGGCTGCCTCCTTCGCTGCAGACCCTCGTGGGTGCAGAGGGGCCCCTCCTGGTAGATCCTCCGCCCTCTGGGGGGGCCCTGGGAGAGACAGCCTTCTCCGTGGGTCTCCCTCCTCTTTGCCCCCCTGACCTGTGCCTTTTAGGACCCACCTTATTATTATGGTTGTAAGCAGTATAAATTCATGATACTAGCCTAGCGGGCCACCGGCCTGATCCAGCCTGTCTCTTCTGATATTCTAAGTATTTACTGAGTTTATACACCGCCCTATACCCAGAGGTCATAGAAAAAAAATCACAACATACATAATCAGAATAAAAACAACAGCCCCATAACCCCCCCCCAAAAGAGCCACATTTTAAAAAGGGCATAGGATGCTGATCAGACCAACCAAAGGCCTGGTTAAAAAGGAACATTTTTGCCTAGCGCCTAAAGGTGTGTAATGAAGGCGGCAGGCGAACTTCCCTGGGGAGAGCATCCCACAGACAGGGAGCCACTGCAGAAAAGGCCCCGTTCCTGTGCTGCCACCCTCCGCACCTCTCAAGGAGGAGGCACACGAAGGAGGGCCGCAGAAGATGATATTGGGGTCCGGGTAGAGGCAGTCCTTGAGGTCTTGCCGTCCTGAGCCATTTAAGGCTTTACAGGTCAAGAGCAGCACTTGAATTGGGTCTGGAAACTGATGCCAGGTGCTCCCTCTTGGGGCCGTGGGTCATTTGCTGCCCTTGTTCAGGGCAGGGGTCCAGAATGGATGGACCCCGGGGTCCCAGGCCAGAGGGAGCCCCTGGATCTTTTCTCCCTGGAAACCCAAGTGGCCCCTCTGTCCGCCAGGGGTTGGCCCTGGGCGCCCGCTGACTGTTTCCTCCCCCCCCCCGACAGTCGGCCAAGCAGTTCTGCTGCAAGGTGGGCTACCCCTGCGTGGTGCGGCCGTCCTACGTCCTCAGCGGGGCGGCCATGAACGTGGCCTACTCCGACAGCGACCTGGAGAGGTTTCTCTGCAACGCCGTGGCCGTCTCCAAGGAGCAGCCGGTCGTCATCTCCAAGTTCATCCAGGAGGCCAAGGTGCGGGGGCAGAGGGAAAGGGCGGTTAGACTCTGGAACTCCCTGCCACCGGACCGGGCAAGGGTGGCCAGCCACTTTAAAAGAAGATCAGACCAATTCAGGCAGGAGAAGAGAGGCCCCTCGATGGCTCTGATCCTCTTCCAAAGTCTAAAGTAAATAGTTCTGAATTCCACTCACTGGAAGCCACAGGAGGGGAGAGGAGGCTCTGGTGCTTGGATCCTGCTAGTGGGTTTTACGCAA
The DNA here is from genome assembly GCF_964234715.1 of Podarcis melisellensis. Lineage (NCBI taxonomy): Eukaryota > Metazoa > Chordata > Lepidosauria > Squamata > Lacertidae > Podarcis > Podarcis melisellensis. Next base: position 406,297 of record NC_138530.1, on the reverse strand, counting down.
TGGCCGTCTGTCTGCTCAGCCGCTGTGAGAGCAGGATCCTGGACTGGATGGGCCAATGGTCTGATCCAGCAGACAGCCTTCCTAACGCAAAAACAGATGCTATTCTCCCCTTCCTAGAGATGGAAAAAATTGTGGGGTGGGGGACTGGGTTTTTCCAATTTTTCCGCCCCCCCCCCGGTCTTCCCATCTCTACCCCTTCCTGATTCAGAGCTGGGGGGGGGAGGGTGTGATTTTTGTGATCTGGGGGTGAGTCCTTCAAGTCGGGCAGTGGATGTTCATCTGTCTTTCAGTGCCGCAAAGGTGGCTGTTGGTGTGAGGGGAGCAGGGGGCAGGATTGGCGCTTCTGAGTGCCTGATGAAGCTCAGAGCCCCCCCCCCGCCAGGAGAGCATGAATTAGGGGGTGTCTGTTGGGGGTGGGGTGAACACACGCTTCACTGGGCTCCCGCTCTCCCCCTTGCCGCAGGAGATTGACGTGGACGCCGTGGCCTGCGACGGGCAGGTGGTGGCCATCGCCATCTCTGAGCACGTGGAGAACGCCGGGGTGCATTCGGGGGACGCCACCCTGGTGACGCCCCCTCAGGACATCACGCCCAAGACGCTGGAGCGCATCAAGGCCATTGTGCATGCCATCGGGCAGGAGCTCCAGGTCACGGGGCCCTTCAACCTCCAGCTCATTGCCAAGGTGAAGGGGGTGGGGGAGCAGGGCAGCCGGGGGGTGACAGACCCCTTTGTACGCCATCGGGGGCCCCCCTATCAGGCTGTGGGGTTCTCTAGCAGATTTGCTTGGCCAAGTTTTCTATTGCAATACGATCACATCTGATACACATGTAACTTGCACCATTTCAACCAGACGTGGTTGAAGACAGGCTGGTTCTTTATAATATTTCAAATCAAATATCCTTTATTAGGCATAGCAAACCACACATTATCAAACAGACACCATATACAAATTGTGCAAAATGTGATCCTAGCATAACAAGGTTTGTCCCCGTCAGATCTTTAACTCCAGAGGAAATCAATTTGCATAAATAATACAATACAACACAACACTACCCCATCACCGATCAATTAAGAACCACTAGATCTCTTTATAACGGCCCAGTCTTTCTACATGGACAGCGCTCAAAAATTCAGACACTATTAAAGTGATTTGATCATTCCCGTCCGAAAGCAGGTCTTGAGCCGTTGGTAGCGTAGAATTCAGCCTATTGAGTTGTAAGGCCTCCAATAATGGTCTACTGGCATAAATGCCAAAATCACAAGAAAAGAAAATATGCTCCAAAGTATCAGGTTCCTGTTTACTACATTTGCAGAGACGCTCTGATTCTGGAAGAGCTAAATATCTTACTCTCACTATTATCGAGGGAAACTTATTAAATCTGGCTAACATAAACAGCCTGCACAATTCATGATTCTTCAGATTTGTCATGTATCCCTTTTGAAAATCTCTACACAAAGAGAGATTTGTAAGACTCTGCCTGATAATTTCCCAAGCATCTTTGGGGTCAGAATTTTCAAAGTCTGTTAGATTAAGCCCTATCAAGTTCAATTTTCTCCTACAAGTCAATGATAAATTGTAATTTACATTATCACTTAAGAGGTCGTAATGGAGAGAATTAGGGCTCTATAATGCAGGAAGATCCAATATTTCAAGGGTCTCAGCCATACTCTTATTGATAAAGGAAGTATTCACAACATGTTATAATATTTATTTTCTGCATTCATGTATTTAGTTGCGCTACAGTTCTATGAAGGCAGAAAGAGCTTTCACGCTTGGGGGCAGTGTGCAGGCTCTGACATGCTTGCGCCAGCTTCCCGGAGCCAGTGCGCTGAGCATGCGATGAACTTCCTTCTTTTTGTGCTGGGCTTACCGTGCAAATTCCCTGGCAGCCAAGTTCCACTTGGCATAGGATCTCTGCGAGAAGGGAGGATTCTCACAGGGCTTAGCCATACAGGATTTCCGTGTATATGCAGACCCCTGGTGTGTGATTATGTTTCAGCCCCTGTTGTTGTTTGGCGCTGAACTTGGCTTGGGCTTGGCGCATCCCGTGCGCTTGGGCTCTGAGCTGGGGCCGCGTGGCCTCCCTTTAGCCAACCTGCCTCTCCTCCTCCTCCGCAGCACGACCAGCTGAAGGTGATTGAGTGCAACGTGAGGGTCTCGCGCTCCTTCCCCTTTGTCTCCAAGACCCTGGGCGTCGACCTGGTGGCTTTGGCCACGCAGGTGATCATGGGCGAAGAGGTGGAGCCGGTGGGGCTGATGGCCGGCACAGGCATCGTGGGGGTCAAGGTGAGTGGCGGGGGGGGAGGCCTCCTTGGGGGGGGGTGCTGAGGCAGCCGGATCTCCCCCTGGGTTCTCCGAGGGGCCTCTTGTTTGGGGCCCAGAAATAATAATAAATAATATTTTTTTTAAAAAAAAAAACTTATTAGGAATTGATCCTCATTTTTCCCCCTCCCCATTTTTCCCCTCCCCCCCAAAAGAAATCCCTCCCTCCCCCCAGACTTCCCTCAGCTCTTCTCTTTGGTTTTTTAACAGTTACAGAATTGTACAGATCCTTAATTTATCTATCTAAACGTTATCAATAAAAAGTTTGTGTATGTTTTTTCAAAACCTGCCAAGGAGTCCAATTCATTTTGTTGTTTCTTTAAATATTTTGTGAAGGGTTCCCATTCATCTTTAAAGTTGCAGTTATCCTTGTCATGTGTCAGTTTTGCCAATCAGTTTCCCCTGCCACAGTTCTTTAGTCGGGATTTCTTCATTCTTCCATCCTTGTGCTATTAAGGCTCTTGCCACCGTTGTTGCACACATGAAGATATTTCTTAGTTTCCTTGGCAGGTCTTTTCCTACAGTCCCTAACAAAAATGCTTCAGGTTAATAAATAATTTTTTTTTTTATACCCCGCCTTTCCCGGTTCAGAAAACCAGGCTCAGGGCGGCTAACAACCAATTTAAAACACTTAAATCCCTGTGCCCCCCTCGGTCTGCAGGTGCCCCAGTTCTCCTTCTCGCGGCTGGCAGGGGCCGACGTGGTCCTGGGCGTGGAGATGACCAGCACAGGTGAGGTGGCCTGCTTTGGGGAGAACCGCTGCGAGGCCTACCTGAAGGCCATGCTCAGCACCGGGTTCAAGATCCCCCGGAAGAACATCCTGCTCACCATCGGAAGCTACAAGGTGAGCCGGGCAGGGAGGGGACGGGGGGGGGCAGCCCAGGGGCGAGGGAGGGCCTGAGGAGGGGGCCCAGCAGTGCCCCACACATCCCCAGAGGCGTTTTCATTTAGCACCGAGAATTCCATAGTGGAAGAGAGGAGGAAGTCCTGTGCGGAGGGGAAGAGACTGGGCTGGCTGTGTGTGTTTCTGGAGAGGGGCCCTGGCAGACGTAGCAGATTTGGACAAAGACTCCCGACTCAGATGAGCAGTCAGGAAATAAGAGGAGGGACCGTCTTGTAGGCCAGCAACTGCTGAAGAAACACAAAGCAGAGAGTCAGGATAAATGGTCAATTTTCAAGGATCGGAAAGGAGATCTGATCTGGAGTTTGGGGTGATCAGGGAAGTGGCCCAGTTTGCTGAGGGTCCAAAACTGTTCAGGGCTGTTAAATAAAGAGAGATTGTGAGAGCTCCAGAAAGGGAGCAAATGGGCAGAGGCCAGTGCCACCCTGGGTCTCTCTGCCCTCCATAGCTGGAGGCTGCCATGCGTCTGAGGACCCATGGAAGGCTCTTGCGCTCCAACCTACTTTGGGGTTTCCCTTTGGGGCAGCTGGTTGGTCACTGCTTGAAGAGGAGCGGGGGGTTCTCAGGTTCCTCTGCCCTTGGATGCCAGCCTGTGGAAGTGGGCGCATGGCACAAGGTGGCATCAGAAGGCCGGGTGGTGGCAGCACCCGCCCAAGGCCGTGAAGACCCTCACCCCGGGAGGGAGGCAGCGAGAGGGGTGCTGCCACGTGGCCTGACCTTGGCATCTCTTCCAGAACAAGAGTGAGCTGCTGTCCACCGTGCGAACCCTGGAGGGCCTGGGATACAACCTCTATGCCAGCCTGGGCACGGCCGACTTCTACACTGAGCACGGCATCAAGGTGGGCTGGGCAGGGAGCTGCAGCGCTTAACATCCCTGTCAGTTTGGCTGATGGCTGATGGATGGCGCTGTGGGTTAAACCACAGAGCCTAGGACTTGCCCATCAGAATGTCGGCGGTTCGAATCCCCACGACGGGGTGAGCTCCCGTTGCTCAGTCCCAGCTCCTGCCAACCTAGCAGTTCAAAAGCACGTCAAAGTGCAAGTAGATAAATAGGTACCGCTCTGGCGGGAAGGTAAACGGTGTTTCCGTGCGCTGCTCTGGTTCCCCAGAAGCGGCTTAGTCCTGCTGGCCACATGACCTGGAAGCTGTATGCCGGCTCCCTCGGCCAATAAAGCGAGATGAGCGCTGCAACCCCAGAGTTGGCCACGACTGGACCCCAAGGAATCTCAATCTAAGTTTGTGCCTTACTGCATGTGGGGCTCGGGGGAACCTTCCTATGGGAAGGAGGCAAGGCATGGGGTGCCCTCAATCCTAAAGCTGTGCAGTTGGAAGGGGACTCCAAAGGTCCTCTAGTCCAACCCCCTGCAATGCAGGAATCTGGTGGCTCCCTGATCCCTAGCCTCCCGTGGCCCTTCCCAGGCCCCGGGGGCAGAACTGGCCCTCCGTCCTTGCTGGGCGTGGCTGACCTGGGGCTGGGGGTCTCCCCCTTGTCTCGCACGGCAGGTGATGGCTGTGGACTGGCACTTTGAGGAGGCGGACGGGGGCGAGGTGGCCGGCAAGGAGCGCAGCATCCTGGACTACCTGGCGGAAAACCACTTTGACCTGGTCATCAACCTCTCCATGCGCAACTCGGGCGGCCGAAGACTCTCCTCCTTCGTCACCAAGGGCTACCGCACCCGGCGCCTGGCCATCGACTACTCCGTGCCCCTCATCATCGACATCAAGTGCACCAAGCTCTTCGTCGAGGTGCGGGGGCACTTGGGGGAGGGGGCAGAAGGCTGGGACTGGGCTCTGGGGGTGGGAGACCCCAGTTAGAGGTTGCGAATGGGGAGGGTGGGAGGCAAGCATTGGGGGTTCAGGGGGGGGCTTTGCCAGCTATTCCTGGGCAGTTGTGACCCCCTCCTCTGCTCCCCGCAGGCCCTTGGACAGATTGGGGGGGCTCCTCCGCTGAAGATGCACGTGGACTGCATGACCTCGCAGAAGCTCATCCGCTTGCCAGGTGGGAGCTGGGATATGGGGGTGCCAGGGGGAGGGAGAGGGGGGCATTAGGCAGGCAGAAGAGCATCTCCCCCTGAGCCCATCCCTACCCTCTCTTGGCCCTCACTTGCCAGCGTTGGGGTCCTGCCTCTGTCCGTGGGGTCAGAGGGCAGACCTGGCTTGAGTTCTGTCCGTGGGGATGAGTGAAGCCTGAGTCCCTTGGACCCCCACAGCTTGTGGGCCCCAGACACTAAATCCTGCCACTCTGAACAGACCATGGCTGGCCGACCCTGCCTCGGTTTCCCAGACGGTGTGCTCCATCGCCTGCACACTTGACATTTTTCGGTTTATACTGGGCGTTATGGAACCTCCAGCTCCAAAGGCAGTCCGTCTGGACTGCAAGTTCTGAGGGGTTTTTGGCCACTGTGAGAAGAGGGGGCTGGACCAGACGCAACTCAGGCTGCCGTCCTGAGCGCCTTTGCCTGGCAGCAAGTCCGTTCTGCGTGCGATGGGGCGATGAGTGCTTGGAGGAGCCTGGTGCTGGGTGCCCCCTTGGGCGGAGGCTGAGCTGGACCCGTTGGGCACCTGCCTGACTCCCTGGGGGGGCTCCCTCTGCTGACCTTGGCCCCCCTTCTCCCCCTCCAGGGCTCATTGATGTCCATGTGCACCTTCGAGAGCCAGGGGCCACCCACAAGGAGGACTTCGCTTCCGGCACAGCAGCCGCCCTGGCTGGCGGCATCACCATGGTGTGTGCCATGCCCAACACCTCCCCGGCTATCATTGACGCCGGTTCCTTTGCCCTGGCGCAGAAGGTAAAGAGGCTCCTGCCTGGCGGGTCCCGCCTTCCGGGGGGTTGGACTAAATGACCCTCCGGACCCCTTGCAGCTCACAGTTCTGTGACTGCAGAGAAGGGAGGTGGGCGACGGATCCTGCTCTCGGGTTTCCCATAATGGTCATCTGGTTGGGCTCTCTGAGACTGGATGGGCTCCCTTTGCCCCAGCAGGGCTCTTCCTCGGTGGGGGTCACCGTCTGTACCTCCTGGTTGGGGGGTGGCGAAAGGTGTGCCAGCCCCGTTGTGAAACTGGGTTTGCCTCTCTGCCCTCTCCCGCAGCTGGCAGAGACCGGGGCCCGCTGTGATTATGCGCTCTACGTGGGCGCCTCCTCGGACAACGCCGGCTCCCTGGGGCCTCTGGCCGGAGCAGCCGCTGGCCTGAAGATGTACTTGAACGACACCTTTTCGGACCTCAAGATGGACAACGTCTCCCTGTGGATGGAGGTGGGTTGGGCATGCGAGACACACGTTGAGCCATACCTTCCCGTCCCTTCTCTGGCCGTGGGGTCCAGGAATCCTGTCTTAACTGGGGGAGGCCCTTGGCCAACACCCCAGAGCACAAAATCGCCTTGCTCCGCTGCTTCATTTTGGGGGACCTGGCACAGCTACAGGTGCCCTCTAACGCCCGTTCAACCTCTGTAAGAATTCAGCATTTTAGGGCAGCCGCAATTAGACTTTGGAACTCCCTGCCTATTGATATCAGGAATCACAGGGCTCTTTTGTTGAGACGGGCCAAAATGCTTAGGAAGTCTGTGTGAATCTCTTTCATCACTTGTACGCCATTTCAACATTGATACGATAATCTTTGTCATTGTCCCATACAGAACAATGAAATTGAAAAAATCTACATCAGACATTCAAAAACCAACAAGCCTGCTATCCCAACAATCCCAGTCTGGTTAGCCCCTAAAAACTCCGAGACTCCATAATTGAATACAATATACTCACATAGAGACCACCTTACACTGCGTTTAGAATCAGAATTGCATCAAGCAGCGACTGAATATTGGGGCGGTGGTTGACCCACCCCCTTGCACCCGGGGGGTCTCCTTCCCCCGCCTCTTTGCGCTCAGGGGGTCTCCCTCACTCGCTCCTCTCTCTCTGCCCTGGCAGCACTTTGAAAAGTGGCCCAAACACCTTCCCATCGTGGCCCATGCAGAGAAGCAGACGGTGGCCGCCATCCTGATGGTGGCCCAGCTGTACCAGCGCCCCGTCCACATCTGCCACGTGGCGCGGAAGGAGGAGGTGAGCGGGTCGGAAGGGGTGGGGGGCGGCCCAGGGGGGCTGCAGGGGGTCCTTGGCCAGGAAGACTTCTCCTGCAGGAAGGGGGCAAGGGGACAAGCCAGGCTGGCAAAGCACCTCCAGCCTCGGGTGGCTTGAAAAGAGGGAGGAACTGGTTCATGGAGGGTTTGGGTTAGAACTGATGGCTCCCGGCCGCCGTGGCTCTGCGCTGACTCCATGCCCACGAGGCAGCAATGCTGCTGAACCCCAGGGGCTGGGAACCACTGGAGGGCAGAGGGCTCCTGGGCTCAGTGGGGGGACAGGATGCCCAGCAAGATGCCAGGTGGCATCCGGGCTCTTCCGGTGCCTCCAAGCTCAGAGACAGTCTGTCTAGAGTCCTAGGTTCCTAGGACTCAGGATGAGGCCAGATAGGGGGGGCTGCTGGCCTGATCCAGCCGGCCTCTGGGCACGCGAAGGGGTGAGAGGCAGCGGGAAGAGAGCAGGCTGTGGGCTGGGCTGACACTGGGCCAGTTTTGAGCAACAGCGAAAAGGGGACCAGTGGGGGGGGGGAGGGAGAATCCACACAGGGAGGGGGCGCTGGAAGGGGAGAAGGGGGGCAGAGGCAGGTCTCCCTTTTCCTGCAACGGAGAGTCAGGAAGCTGCTTGGGGAGGGAAGGTCATCGTGTTGCAGATCTGCCTTTTCACCCCACAACTAAGGGGTGAAGGGCTAAGGGTTGTGTGACCCCCCCCCCGCCTCCCCCCACAGATCCTGATCATCAAGGCCGCGAAGCAGAAGGGCATTGAGGTGACCTGCGAGGTGGCCCCCCACCACCTCTTCCTGTGCCAGGAGGACCTGGGGCGCATCGGGGAGGGCCGGGGGCAGGTGCGGCCCATGCTGGGCACCCGCGAGGACATGGAGGCCCTGTGGGAAAACATGGACACCATCGACTGCTTTGCCACAGACCACGGTAAGGGGGGGGGCGTGGGGGGAAGATCCGCCTGCCATGCTCAGTCAGAGCCCCATAGCTAATAGAGAGGCAGTGTGGTTGAGTGGTTAGAGTCTTGGCCTAGGACCTCCGAGAGACCAGGGGTCAAATCCTCACTCAGCCATGAAACTCGCAGGGTTCTCTCTCTCAGCGTAGCCCACCTCACAGGGTTACCGGTAAATGAGGAGGGGGAAGGAGAACCGCCCCACCACCTTGACCTCCTTGGGGTAGATAAATGGGGGGAAGGGGTGCTGTGTGGGGCCCAGGTCTCTGCCACGCGTCTCTCTCGCACTCAGCTCCCCACACGCTGGAGGAGAAGCTGGGCAAGGAGCCCCCGCCCGGCTTCCCTGGCCTGGAGACCATGCTGCCCCTGCTGCTGACGGCTGTCTCCGAGGGACGGCTCAGCGTGGAAGACCTGGTCCAGCGTCTCTACGAGAACCCCCGGCGCATCTTCGGGCTCCCGCTGCAAGAGGACACCTACATCGAGGTGAGGCGGGGGGGGGAGCCCTCCCGGGGTGTCGCTCTGCAGGGGGGGAGGACCTGGCAGGGGCGGGGGGCCTCCCAGGAAAGGCCCTGCTGCCTCTTCTCCAGCCACAATGCTCTCTCTGTGCCGGTCAAGGCCGTCTGCCTGGGAGGACCAGGCCAATGGCCAGCAGCTTCCTCTCCTCCCAGGGCCAAATACCCCTAAGAACGTGGGATCCAGATAGACTGCCTCTGGACCTGGAAGTTCCATAAGAAGAGCTGCCTGGATCAGGCCTAAGGCAGCCCAGTATTCCAGGCATACATTTAATAATAATAATAATAATAATAATAATAATAATAATAATAATAATAATAATAATAATTTATTTATATCCCGCCCTCCCCAGCCGAAGCCGGGCTCAGAGCGGCTAACAACAATAAAAGTAACAGTTTACATAAAATCACAATCAATTAATTGGAATGCATTCTAAAATCAATTCATTCTAATTAATTGAAATGCATTCTAAAATCATTTCATTATAAAATTAATTCAAATCAAATTAATGGCAACCATTGGGCTAGCGTTCTATGAGGATTACCGAAGGAGCGAGTCAGGCTGTGCCCTGGCCAAAGGTCTGGTGGAACAGCTCCGTCTTGCAGGCCCTGCGGAAAGATGTCAAGTCCCACAGGGCCCTGGTCTCTTGGGACAGAGCGTCCCACCAAGTCGGGGCCAGCGCTGAAAAGGCCCTGGCCCTAGTTGAGGCCAGCCTAACCTCTCTGTGGCCTGGGGCCTCCACAATGTTTTTGTTTGAAGACCGTAAGGTCCTCTGTGGGGGACATTTCCCAACCAGGTGCCCCCAGTGGCAGGGCAGAGCCAGCGACAGCCCCCTCCTCCCCCACGCATTTGTCCAAGCCCCCTTTCAAGCCCCCTAGGCTGGTGGCCATTGCTGGGTCTCCTTTGGCAGGGAGTTCCACCGTTTAACTATGTTCTGGGAGGAAGCTGCTGCTGTTGCCCCCCAGCCCTGCTTGCTTCCTGCAGGCCCCTGGGGGCCAGAAGAGGCTGCTGAAGGGCCGGGGCTTGGGCAGCGCATCCTTGTATGCAGAAGGTCCCACGTTCCACCCCCGCTGGCAGCATCTCCTGGGGGGCTGGGAAAGACCCCTTGTCTGAAACCATGGAGATCCCCTGCTGCCAATCACTGCAGGCAGCGCGTGGTTTGACTCTGTCTGAAGCAGCTGCTTATGGAGGTTCCTGTGGACCAGGTGGGCCGTGGGCCTGATCCACCAACTGCAGGGCTCCTGGTCCTCCAGGAACGACCCCCCCCCCGGCATGGGCCCCCCAGGGGCTGGGGGGCTGAGGCTCCGTGGGACTGAGCCATTTCCTTCTGGCAGGTGGACCTAGAGCAGGAGTGGCTGGTGCCCCCCAAGACGGCCTTCAGCAAGGCCTGCTGGACGCCCTTCGAGGGGATGCGGGTGAAGGGGACCGTGCGCCGGGTCATCCTCCGCGGGGAAGTGGCCTACATCGACGGGCAGGTAAGCGGGGCAGGGAGGGCGGAGAGGGAGGGGCTGAGTGGGGCAGAGGGGGTCATCCAGTTCAGCCCCTGCCCCGCAGGAATCTCAGCTGAAGCACCCAGGACAGAGGGCCCTCCAAACTCTGCTTAAGAACCTCCAGGGAAGGAGAATCCACCAGCCTCCGAGGCTGTCGAACAGCTCTTGCTATCAGAAAATTATCCCTTATTATTAATTACATTTATATACCACCTTTATTTTCCCGTAACGGTTCTCTCCCTTCCCCTTTTATCTTTGCAACCACCCTGTGAGGAGGTAGGTCAGGCCAAGAGATGGTGAGTGACTCCCAAGGTGACCCAGGGAGCGTCGTGGCTGAGTGGGGGGTTCGAACCCGCCTCTCCCAGGTCACAGTCCAGCACTCTAACCATTAGGCTGCACTGGCTTCCATGAGCCCAGACCAGCTCTACCCATTAACTATCCTTGTCGGAGGAAGACTAGATGTGATGCCAGGCTTGCACTTGGGAAAACTGCAGCTTTTCAGAAAAGGAGGTGCAGCCTGGTGGGGTTTAACCCTTTCCTTCCCTGCTGCTGTCCTGGCAAAAATAAGCCCTGTGCCTTCTGTTCATCCTGGGATCCTGATGTTTAGGGTCGGCCGCTTTCCTTGGGCTGAAGGGGCCTGCGGACGCCGCTGCCTGGGGAGGGTTTCTGGGGCTCTGAGCGCCTCCTGTCTCTCCTTCCAGGTCCTTGTAGCTCCAGGCTATGGGCAGGATGTGCGGAAATGGCCGAGTGCGGTGCCAGCCAAAGATATCCTGAAGGTAGGCGCTGGGCCCAGAATGCCCCCCAAGGGGGCGGGAAAGGTGAGGGAACCCACCTGCCAGGCTGCCCTGCACCCACACCACTTCCTGCACTCCTTTCTGTGGGGCTATGAGTGTCTCTCTCTATCCTTAACCTTCTGCCCCCAAGAGGGATGAAGGAGAGGTGGCTTAGTCCGCGAAAGGGAAACGGCAGGGTGTTTGGGTGCTGCTTTTGGACAGCAAAGTTCCAAGTCTAAGCAGGCAGGAGATCCCTCAGGAAACACGCGCAAGAGCAAGAGGAGGACTGAGAGACGGAGAGGGAGTGTGGCCTTTATTTAATTCACAAACTTTATGCACCACCAAGGAAATCAAGAGCACTTTAAGAAACACAAAAGTTAAAATAACTAAAAGAGGTTAAACTTTGCACCCGCTTTCCAAACACCTGGGCAGGCTTGTCTAAACCAGAATGTTTTCAGCAGTGGCCAAACAGAGTACAGCGACAGGCCTGCCTGATATCAAGAGGCAGGGAGTTCCAAAGGGCAGGTCCTGCCACACACGAGTTCTTCCCAGTGCAGATCAGCTATCGGGAGGCCCCTGCAGGACCAAAGTGGAGTAAGATAAATTGCTCCCAAGCTGTTAAGGGACAATTTTTTGGTGACTCCAAGCAGAGCCTCAGGCCAGTCATTCCGAGCAGAGCGCAAAAAAGGTGTCCGTGTTGCAGCTTTGAGATCCCACCAGCCGTGGAAAATCCAGGCAGGGGGTTGGTCCTGCTTTGAGCCAACTATGGGGAGGGGGGTCTTTGCCATAGCGCCTGGGCTCCTTTGCTTTGCTGTCCTTTTCCTGCAAATTCAGGGGCACACCCCTTGTGACTCCTTCTCCCATGCAAGGGGGGGTGCTGCTGCTGTGTGTGTCTGTCATCCTCACATGCCACTGGAGCAGGTGGGAGATGCCATTCCCCCCCCCCATTGCTTAACTCTCCCCCCTCCCTTTCAGACGCCAGAGCGGCCCCTCCCCAGTGTCCAGCCAGAGGCCTTGCGCTGTCGAGCGCCCAGCCCCCGTCGAGCCGGACCGGTGGGAGACGCCCGGTTCTTCCTGGCCCCCCGCATCCACCGTGCCTCAGACCCCGGGCTGCCAGGTGACGGGCGTGGGGGGTGGCGGGAGGGGGGGGTCCTTCCTGGGGGCAAAGAGGTGCTGGTGCAAGGGCTTCCCGTCTCTCTCTAACATTGGTCCTCCTCTTCCTCTCTCCATCCTCCGGCAGCCGAAGATCTCAGGGAAAAAGTGGTCAAGAAAACGGTGGAGCCGCCAGGTGAGGTTTCCTTCCTCCCCTTGCAGAGCCCCTCGTTTCCTTTCTCTCGTAAAGCGGAATCGCCGCTTGGTTGCTTTTAGAAAATGAGGAAAACCACGCAATAAAATGATCGATGAAGAGTTAGCAGCAATAATTTAAGGCTGTGGAAAAGTTAAAATAGCAGTGGACCAAAGGCTGATGGGAACCGACAGCAACTATATCTAGGTCTCTAGATGCAGTGGCGTAGCGTGGGTTGTCAGCACCCGGGGCAAGGCAAGTAATTTGCGCCCCCTAACCTGTGGATTTGCGACCCCTAACCCTAACCCCCAGATGTTGCGCCCGGTGCGGCCGCCCCCCCCCTGCACCCCCCACGCTACGCCACTGTCTGGATGTGCTTTCCTAAACAATAATGCACAGCACAGGCGCCGGCCTGGTGTCAATAGGCAAACTGGGACGGGGTATTACGCAGCCCCTGTGGCCGTGCCCACTTCGCTGATCCAAGAAACCAAGTGGGTCCGTGTGGGGAAAGGGGATCTCTAGGTAAACTGCTCCCAATTTGTTCAGGGCTTTGTGTACTGATAGACTTCCTGGGGTGTTTCCAAGATCAGAGAGGAGCTGGGGTTTCCTGCCATACCGTTGCAAGAGAGACTGAGAGGCAGATCCTGCTGCCCCCGCTGGGTGGTGCCTCTCTGGTCCTCCTCGCGGGGCTGACCTCCCATTCCTCCCGCAGACTTGGCCATGATCCAGGACGGCCCCCTGTACCTGGCAGGCCCCTTGCCCAGGCAGACGTCCCCGCAGAGCCTGCCGCACCCCCAGACTTCGCCGCTCCTCCACCCGCTGGTCGGGCAGCACGTCTTGTCCGTCAAGCAGTTCACCAAGGGACAGGTACTCATGCAGAGACACACTGGGACACCCCGCTCCTCTGGCCTGCCTTGGGGAAGGGGGAAGCCCAGAGAGGAGCCTGCAGGATCAGGCCAGTGGCTGACCAGATGCCCCAAGGGGAGACCCACCAGAGCCCTCTCCCCTCCCAGGGCTTCCAGCCACTGGGATGCGGCAAGGAGTTCCACAGTTTAACCATGTGCTCTCTCTCTGTGAAGGACTTTCTGTCGCCTGTCCTGAATCTCCCAACGTCCAACTTCATTGGGTCTCCATGGGATCGAGTGTTGAGAGAGGGAGGAAAACTTTCCTCAGTCCACTTTCTCGCAGGCCAGGGATAACTTTTTAAGCTTGGATCGTGTGTCGCCTTTTCTCTAAATTGAAAAAGTCCCAACCGCTGCGACCATTCTTCACGGGGCAGTTGCTCCCTCCCCTCAATCACTGGCCTTGTCTGACCCTTCCCTAAGTTTTCAGTACCCATTTTGAGGTGTGCTGACGAGAACGGTGCGCCATATGTTCCGAATGCTGCCGAGCACCATAGAATAGTATAATGTCCTTGCTAGCATTTTGAGACCCGCTCCTGTCTGACTGAGCGCCCCTCTCCCCTCTGCTGCAGATGTCTCACCTCTTCAACGTGGCCCACAACCTGCGCATGATGGTCCAGAAGGAGCGCAACATAGACATCCTCAAGGTGAGGTGGGGGCCGGGGGGGTAGGGGGTGGGGGTTGGGGAGTTCCTGTACCTGTACTGAAGTCCGCCGCTTCCTCCCGCACAGGGCAAGGTGATGGCTTCCATGTTCTACGAGGCCAGCACGCGCACCAGCAGCTCCTTTGCCGCCGCCATGTACCGCCTGGGGGGGTCCGTCCTGCCCTTTTCAGAGGCCACCTCCTCCTGCCAGAAGGGGGAGTCGCTGGCGGACTCAGTCCAGACCATGAGCTGCTACGCCGACGTCTTGGTGCTGAGGCACCCCCAGCCGGGGGCCGTGGAGGTGAGCTCTGGCCAAGGCCGCTCTGATGGGACGCAGGGCCCTTGGGGGGCCCCAGCAAAGAGAATCCTAGATTGTCGAGTTGGGAGGGGGACCCAAAGGTTATCCAGTCCCACCCCCTGCAGCGCAGGGGTTACAGCAAAGGGATCTCTGAGCATCCAGGGAGAGGCTGCTCCCCTCCGAGGGAGACCGTCCCAGAGGATTGGGGTCTAGCAATCATCATCCCAAGAAAGGGAGCAGATCGGACCCTGCTAATTACAGGCCAATTAGTCTCCTAAGCAATATCAGTAAACTAGATGCTGCCCACTTACGTAATAAACTTGAGGATTGGAAGGAGTGAGAACATGTCCTCGCAGAAGCACAAGCTGGTTTCAGGGCAAACCTTAAACCAAGCCTAGGACTCCAACGTCTTGTGGGGAAATATACCTCCAGAAAAGGAGGATCCCTCTACGCAGCTTTCATAGATTTTCAATCTGCCTTTGATTTAATATCTCGAGATAGGCTTTGGGAAAAACTAAGTGCCTCAAACATAGACAGACGTCTACTGTGTCTTATCCGCAGTTTATACGAAAACACCCAGGTCTGGGTTAGGTGTGACTGGCAGGGCCATTTATCCAAGGAAATGCAAACCTCCCATGGTGTTCAACAAGGCTGCGTCCTTGCGCCTACTTTAGTCAACTTCTATATTAATTCCTTAAAAATGGAGAAAGGAAATGCCCACCCCCTAAATTGGCTGGTACACCCCTCTCGGTTCTCTTATATGCGGATGACCGTTCCAGTGCTGAGAAGGAACAGATCCAGCCTATGCTATCAGCGGGGCTCAGTTCCCTAAAGCCTCTTGTTTTCTCTCCCTGGGTCTGTGGATGGGCTGCTTCTTCCGCCCAGAGGAGGCTCTGAGCCACTTCACTCCTACCCCAGGCAGCTGAGTTATTGGTTTATTGGTTTATTTGATTGAATTTCTGCACCTCCTTATTCTCTAAGGAGCTCAAAGTGCCATTGGTGCTTCTCCCGCTTCCCGTTTCATCCTCCTAATGACCCTGCAAAGTAGGTTAGGCTGAGAGAAGTGGTGGCGGGCCCAAGACCCCACCCAATGACCTCTCCAGAGTCCGACTCCTCATTCCCGTCCCACAACCACCTCCCACTGCAAGGTCAGCCAGGCTGAGAAAGGCATTGACTGGCCCAAGGGTCACTCCCAGTGAGAGCTTCATGGCCAACTGGGAATTTGAGCCCTGGGCTCTCGTGGGGCCCTGGGAACCGCCATCGGGAACTGGGCTTCCATCTCCCAGAAAGGATGAAAGGGGACCGTGGTCGGTACAATCTCTCCAGGGCGGCCATGAAAGGGCTCTGCAGAAGCGCCCCAGCTGACTCCCCCCCTCCTTCCTCCTTGTGCCAGCTGGCTGCCAAGCACTGCCGCAAGCCTGTCATCAACGCGGGCGACGGGGTCGGGGAGCACCCCACGCAAGGCCTGCTGGACATCTTCACCATCCGGGAGGAGCTGGGCACGGTCAACGGCATGACGGTGAGTGAGGGGACCTCGTTTGGGAGGGGGGGTTTGGGGGGTGGCTGCTTTGTGGGGGCCTCCCCCCCCCCAGCCAGGGGTGCTGACGGCTGCCTTTGCCCTCTCCCCAGATCACCATGGTGGGCGACTTGAAGCACGGCCGGACCGTCCACTCTCTGGCTCGCCTCCTCACCCTCTACCGGGTCAGCCTGCGCTACGTCACGCCACCCAACCTCCGCATGCCGGCCGACATCTTCCACTTCGTGGCCTCCAAGGGGATCAAGCAGGTGAGGGGGAGGGGGCTGCGCTGCGGGTCCTCCCCGCTGTTCTCTACAGAAGCTGTTCGAAAGCAGGTCAAAGTGCAAGTAGATAAATAGGTCCCGCTCCGGTGGGAAGGTAAACGGCATTTCCGTGCGCTGCTCTGGTTTGCCAGAAGTGGCTTAGTCCTGCTGGCCACATGACCCGGAAGCTGTACGCCGGCTCCCTCGGCCAATAAAGCGAGATGAGCGCTGCAACCCCAGAGTCGGCCATGACTGGACCTAATAGTAAGGGGTGTCCTTACCTTTACATTACGGAAGCTGTTCCCTTCCCAAATTTAACCGATTTGGGCATTTTTAGACTTCTAAGCCTGCTTTTAATGGTTCATGACCACCTTAAAGAAAAGCACAGCCAAGAGAGATACACAAGCTCAGCATCCGACAGAGACCCCGTGTATTAGAGGAGGTGTTGCCACAGGGCAGGCTCCATAAACCTGTGCTTCAGAGAACCACCAGTTAGGAGAACTGCCCCAAAGGCACCTTTTAACAAAGTTTCCTACCCCCCCAAATGCAGTGCAGGCAATCCCCAATTTGCGCAGGGGCTGCGTTCTGGGTTATTGTGTGTGTCGGTGGAAATAATAATAATAATAATAATAATAATAATAATAATAATAATAATAATAATATACTATTATTTATACCCCATCCATCTGGCTGGGTTTCCCCAGCCACTCTGGGCGGCTTTCAACACAATATTAATTAATTGCGGTAAATTCTCAGGAGGAGTTTGAGAACATCGAGGAGGCTCTGCCTGACACGGACGTCCTCTACATGACCCGCATCCAGAAGGAGCGCTTCGCCTCAGTCCAGGAGTTTGAGGCGGTGAGTGAGGGAGGGGCCCTGAACTGCTGCCCCCACCCCATGGCGCCCCCACGGCCTCCCTCCCTCCGGGCCAGGCTGGGAGGCCCTCAAGCCACCCAGAGGGGATGGGGAAGAGGGTCCCTTGGCGGGAGGGGTGGGGCCAGCCCCAAACGCAGGCTCACTGGCTGTGCTCCTTCCTCCTCAGTGTTTTGGCCAGTTCATCCTGACCCCTCACATCATGACCCGGGCCAAGAAGAAGATGGTGGTCATGCACCCGATGCCCCGGGTCAACGAGATCAGGTGCGGAAGGGCGGGGAGGGAGGTAGGGAGGGGCACTGCTGGCCAGGGAATTGCTTCAGGGTTTCAAATGGGGTGAAGGGACATTTTGGGTGGAGCCGAGGAATCTGGACCAGTGGTGGACCCAGCAGAGCCCCCATGTAGGAGGATCAAGACCTGTGGGTCAGGGGGGCAGGTTCATAAGCAGCAAACGTCAACAGCTTCGTCCCTCTTTCTTTGCTTCTGGCTGCTTGGAGACTCTGGAGCAGTAGAAGGGGGTGTCAGATGGGGGGGCGTAGTTTGGCGATGGGAACACCAAGCCTCAGTTGGTCGCCTTGGGATGTGTAGAACCACACAGAGCATCAGAGTTGGAAGGGACCCCCAGGGTGTGGCGTTCCCAAAGCAAAGCAAGGATTGAACTCTGATAAAATACACACAGAGGCTTGAACCAGCAAGACTCTGGGAAGAGTGCTTATAATAGTAATTCCTTCCCCACCCCTTGGCCCAGGTCGTTTTATTCACAAAAGAACTTTTTACACAGTGTACGTAAGAACCAATCAGGTTTCCTCTGAGCATTTCAAAAAACCCCACGTGGGGACAAAGTTAAAGTTAAAACTACAAAGAGCTAATTTCCTACTTGAGCATGCATATGCAATTCAGAGTAAATAAAAGAGGAAGCGAAGAGGAATGCTTTTAGGAAGATCATAAACAGGAGTAAAGGAAGGAAGGATGGATAGTATTTACCATCTCCTTGTGAACCCTCTTCCTGGTCCCTAAGATCTATCTAAAGATTAAACTACATCAAGGTAACCTACTATCTTTATGTACTGAGGATGCCTGAGGAAGCAGCTGGCAACTGGGCTGTGTCCGAGATTTGTCAAGCCTGATAAATAGACGGTAGAGGAAATGGCCAGAGATGCAGAGGGTTGTGGAATTTGATCAGAAATTATTGCCAATGAATCGAACCCAGTCAACGCCATGCTTTCATAGTGGACACAATGGCTTGATGCCTATTTTATAATCCCTCATAGCAATCCCATCTGATCCCCCCACTCTGGATATTTGCACTCCTACCCCAGGGGTCATCTAGACCCCACCCCCTGCAATGCAGGAACTGGAGCTGAGTTAGAAGAGCGGCCTACCTCGCAGGGTGGGTGGCAAAGCATCTTGCACAGGAGAAGCACGTCGTGTGCAGAGCTCTGGGCCCTCGGAAGGGCGAGGGGGTGTGTGTGGCCTGGAGTGCTTGCTGACTTGGTGGCGATCATGACCTCCCCCCTCTTTCTCTCCTTCCAGCGTGGAGGTGGACTCGGACCCGCGCGCCGCCTACTTCCGTCAGGCAGAGAACGGCATGTACATCCGCATGGCCCTGCTGGCCACCGTCCTGGGACGGTACTGAAGCCGCCTGGGCAGGACTCTGGGCCCCGGTCCGCGTTGCCCACCTGGCTCCTCCACCAAAGAGCAAAAATCGGCGCTGCTGGGAGGCAGCCTTGGGACAGCTCCACGCTGGGGGGGGGGGGCAAGCTCAGGAAAGGCCCCACCCTCCCTGCCTGCCCAGCTCTTGTCTTCCAGCCTCCAGGACGGGCTCTGTGGGGCTCTTTGCCTTCCCCTCTTGGGCTGAGCTGCTTCCTGGGCCCAGCCCTGGAGACATTCCTCCTTCCCGAGGACCAAGTTCTGTTCGTTTTGGGTCTGGGTTGGCGGCCCCCTTTGGCAGGCTGCAACACCCTTCAGCCCTCGCTGCTTCCCTCAAACGGCCTGCTGCCCGCAGTGACTTTTCTACACATACTAGTGAGCCAAGCGGATCCCTTTGTTTCCGTTTCTTTTTTTTAATAAAAACAGTTGAATACAACCTACTGCTCTTTTGTGAACTGCTTTGGGGTGCCTGTGTGGCTTTCTTAATCCCACCAGCGTGTAAGTTTTATTAATAAATCCGTTCCAGAGAAACGGTTTGCACAGGGATTGGATGATTCTGAGAATTTCCCATGCAGAAAACTCCCTAAGGCCTTCCCAACTAACAAAAGTCAGGGAATAAAATCAGAAACAGTGTTACCATTAAACTACAGTGGTACCTTGGTTCTCAAACACCTTGGTACTCAAACAACGTGGAACCCAAACACTGCAATTCTGGAAATGTGTGTTCCGGTTTGCAAACTTCTTTTGGAAGCCAAACGTGCTCCGTTTTGAGTGATACGCTGAGGTCTCTCTGTTTTTTGCTAAACGTTTTGCTTTTTTGCGGCTTTTTTGGTTTATTTCTGTGACTGTCGAACCCGGTTCAGTTACTGATGGACTGCAGTACATTGATTATTGCTTTCATTTTATGGATCAGTGGTCTCATTGGATAGTAAAATTCATGTCAAATTGCTGTTTTAGGGGTTGTTTTTAAAAGTCTGGAAGGGATTAATCCATTTTTCATTACTTTCTATGGTAAAGTGCACCTTGGTTTTGGAAGGCTTTGGTTTTGGAACAGACTTCTGGAATGGATTAAGTTTGAGAACCAAGGTACCACTGTACAAACACACAGACACACACACACACACACACACAAGCAAGCAATGAAAGCATGGTTTTGCAGTGCAAAGAGTTGACAAGAGGAGGTGAAGGCGATATTAGGACCACTGCAAATGAAGATCTGCCTTTGTTCAGATATCTGAAACTAAAAAGTGTGAATCTATGCTGCTACAGCAGGTTGAAAGCACCCTAAGGTTTGACATTATCACTGCGCTTGTTAAGAAGCATCGAAAACACCCTTTCTCCCCACAAACCCGGGCCACCTCCAGTCCTCCTTCTGGCCAGTCCAGACCTGGACCTTCCGCGGGCCAAGCAAGCCAGGGCAGGAAGGGCCCCTGGGAGACCCGCCCTGCCTGCGAGAGAGCCTGCAGTTCTCCCTTTCTGGGATCCTGCCCGGGCTTCGGGCAGAGCCCTTTCCAGCCACCATCTCCTCCTGGTTGCAGGAATTGATGCATAGCTGGGGGGGGGGGTGCCCCTCCAGCAGATCTCATGCTTGTGACTTTTGGGACTTGTCCCCATCTTGTTCCACCTGCCCTGTGGCGCCTCCTGGCTGCTCTTTTGCCCTGGGATTCCTGGCTGGTCTCCTCGCTTTCTGCCCAAGGGAGCCTCGGATTTCTCCCTTAACCTCCTCCGGCCCCGCGGCTCCCCCAAGCCAGGGACCAGCTGGGCGCGCCAAGGGTTAAGAGCAGCTGAGCCGCATTCCTAGAGAGGACAGGAAGGGACGGGGCGGGGGCGGGTCTTCCGGAGGCGCCCCTCTTGTCTCCTCCGGTGAGTCTCCCCCTCCTCCCGGGCTCGGCCTTGGGGGGCTGCAGGGGGGAAGGAGGGGGGCCAAGAAACCCCCTTCAGGTGGGGGGGACCAGGCCCTGGGGGGCCGGGACGGAAAAGAAACGCAGCAAAGAAGGATTTTGGGGGGGGAGCCCAGTCCATCCTCGGTCTCGCCGGGAGGGCTGGGCAGCATCCCCTGGGGTCCCTCCCCGAGACGGGGGGGGTGCAGGGGGACCCCCAAGCAGCTGCTCCCTGCCCGGCCTGGGGGGGCACACTCCTCTCCCCCCCCCAGCAGAAGAGACTCCTGGGAGGCCGGAGGGACCTTGCCCTGCTGGGAGCCCTGAAGAGCCCAGACTCAGGGGACAAACTGGGCGGCTGGGGGAAATGTCAAAAATGCTTTTCAATGGTTTTTAATCCGTTGCATTTTAAATTTTAAGAGGAGGGCAACCAAAATGGTCAAAGGCCTGGAAGCGATGCCTTATGGGGAACGGCTAAGGGAGCTGGGCATGTTTAGCCTGGAGAAGAGGAGGTTAAGGGGTGATATGATAGCCATGGTCAAATATATAAAAGGATGTCACAGAGAGGAGGGAGAAAGGTTGTTTTCTGCTGCTCCAGAGAAGCGGACACGGAGCAATGGATCCAAACTACAAGAAAGAAGATTCCACCTAAACATTAGGAAGAACTTCCTGACAGTAAGAGCTGTTTGACAGTGGAATTTGCTGCCAAGGAGTGTGGTGGAGTCTCCTTCTTTGGAGGTCTTTAAGCAGAGGCTTGACAACCATATGTCAGGAGTGCTCTGATGGTGTTTCCTGCTTGGCAGGGGGTTGGACTCAATGGCCCTTGTGGTCTCTTCCAACTCTAGGATTCTATGATTCATCATGGGACTGAAACTGCCTTGTTTGCGCTAGTTGATGATCTCTGGTGGGCAAGGGACAAAGGTGAAAGCTGTTTCCTAGCTCTGCTGCATCTCTTAGAGGCTTTTGGTACCATTGTTGTTATTAACCTTCCCTTTCCCAACATTCCCATGGCAGATGAATTCGACTCCTATTGATCCAGAGCAGAGTAAAACTTAAACATGTTGCAGGATTCTCTGTTGCAGGATAGACCAGAGGCCATTGTATTTCATTCAGCAGAGTTTTACTGCTACTGAAGGCAAATGAGCCTAAGGGTCACAATTCAGGATTGGCACACATTCAGTATTGGGACTATCCATAAGTAATCCACTTGCAGCAGACTTAACTTAAACTTACAGTAGCTTATAATAATATGTCTAAAGCTTAACACTATACAGTGGTACCTTGGGTTACATACGCTTCAGGTTACATACGCTTCAGGTTACAGACTCCGCTAACCCAGAAATAGTACCTCGGGTTAAGAACTTTGCTTCTGGATGAGAACAGAAATCACGCAGCGACGGAAGCAGGAGGCCCCATTAGCTAAAGTGGTGCTTCAGGTTAAGAACAGTTTCAGGTTAAGAATGGACCTCTGGAACAAATTAAGTACTTAACCCGAGGTACCACTGTATGCAGAATGCCACACGAGAAGGAAGAGGGACAGAAAGAGAAGTGAAACCCAGGCTCCTTCTGGCCTTACTCTTATAGTCAGCATGACCTTGACAGAAGAGACAACAGAACCAGTTTAAGACAGCTGTACTCAGCTTCTCTGAAGGAATAACCCAAACATCAAGAACCTTCTGCTTGTTTCACACAGAGAAGCTTCCAGAACCCTCTTGAACTAATTAGAATAGGAAAGATCTCTAGACATCAGATCAATACTTTCTGTACTTAGAAATGCAAACTGACAATGACAACATTAAAACTATATTTAAAACAGAAAGAAAGTGAATTCTATTTGACTTGCTTTTTAGCACTGTTCTTTGGCCCCACCTAATAATCGTTGTTGTTGTTTAGTCGTATCCGACTCTTCGTGGCCCCCCGGACCAGAGCACGCCAGGCACTCCTGTCTTCCACTGCCTCCCACAGTTTGGGCAAACTCATGTTTGTAGCTTCGAGAACACTGTCCCACCATCTCGTCCTCCATTGTCCCCTTCTCCTTGTGCCCTCCATCTTTCCCAACATCAGGGTCTTTTCCAGGGAGTCTTCTCTTCTCCTGAGGTGGCCAAAGTCTTGGAGCCTCAGCTTCAGGATCTGTCCTTCCAGTGAGCACTCAGGGCTGATTTCCTTCAGAATGGAGAGGTTGGATCTTCTTGCAGTCCATGGGACTCTCAAGAGTCTCCTCCAGCACCAGAATTCAAAAGCATCAATTCTTCGGCGATTGGCCTTCTTGATGGTCCAGCTCTCACTTCCATACATCACTACTGGGAAAACCAGAGCTTTTACTATATGGACCTTTGTTGGCAAGGTGATGTCTCTTCTTTTTAAGATGCTGTCTAGGTTTGTCATTGCTTTTCTCCCAAGAAGCAGGCGTCTTTTAATTTCATGGCTGCTGTCACCATCTGCAGTGATCATGGAGCCCAAGAAAGTAAAATCTCTCACTGCCTCCATTTCTTCCCCTTCTATTTGCCAGGAGGTGATGGGCCCAGTGGCCATGATCTTCGTTTTTTTGATAATCATAGTAATAATAAACTTATATGCCGCCCCTCAGACGGGGTTTCCCAGGCATTCTGAGCAGCTTCCAACAAATTAAAACACAATAAAACAACAAACCTTAAAAATTTCCCTATACAGTGAAACCTCAGGTTATATACTTAATTTGTTCCGGAGGTCCATTCTTAACCTGAAACTGTTCTTAACCTGAAGCACCACTTTAGCTAATGGGGCCTCCTGCTGCCGCTGCACCGCCACCACACGATTTCTGTTCTCATCCTGAAGCAAAGTTCTTAACCCGAGGTAATATTTCTGGGTTTGCAGAGTCTGTAACCTGAAACGTCTGTAACCTGAGATACCACTGTACCTGGCTGCCTTTAGACGTGCTTTGGCCTCGCCCAGTTAGCCCTTGGGGGGTTGGCCAGGCAATAACCTGGCCCACAGAACAAGAAAGGACCCCACCCAAGTAGTGTGCCTTGAGGACGTTGGGGATTCCAAATGTTAGAAAATAAGACAGAAGCTGGAAGGAAATGGGCCCTGAAGTGGGGGTGGCAGAGGAAGAGAGAGCAACTCTTGAGGGTCCCCAGCTTAAGACCCCAACTATGGCCTAGTGTCTAAATTATATTCACTACAAATTACTCACTTGTCCATCATCATTCTGTCTTCTTCTCCTGACCTTGTATCAATCTAATAACAGAACAATGTATTTGCTTTGTAGGATTTGTAAGCAACTCTAAAACAGATAGACAGAACTTGACAGAAGACCACAGGATTCCTTCCGATCTCTTGGAGGCTTCCTAAGAGCACCAACAGATGAGCAAGACAGTTCCTGGCTGCTCTTCTGCCGGAAATGGAGAGCTGGGTGAGGGAATGTGGGGCAGAGACCACTTCCCAGGCTGTAGCCCTGGCTGAAGGTTTCCTCTTGAGTCAGGCAGAGGAGAGGAGGCAAGCAGAGCAGCAGGTGAGAGAGACTTTCCCCTGGAATCTCCCAAGGGGCTCAGAGCATGAGGGAGAATCTCCCAAACTGCTCTTCTAATGGCTCACCGCCTTTTGAGAAGCAAGGGATGAGATCTGCTCCCCTAAAGTGTTTTCTTCGGTCATTCCTGTTCTAATTCTTCTCCCTATTCTCTGTTTTGAATCCTTGTTGCTCTTTCAGGGAAAGGATCTCTTTGCAGAAATGGACCCAGATTCCTCTGAGACACAGAGGTCTCCGCTGGACACCAGAGGGAGACCACTGGGTAAGGAGAAGCGAGTTTTTCTTCTCATTCTGTGGATCTTGAAACTATCTGTGGGTTCTGTTCATCTTTGGGGGGGGGGAAGCACTTGGGGCCAAGAGCGCCAAGGAGGGGAGATGTATTTTGACCCAAAGTAAGTTTGAAATGAGTACAAATGTCTAAATGGACTTTGCAAGAAAGACTTTTTCTAAGGCCCATCTGTAGCCTGAAATGCGCTGCTGAACCTCTGAGAGACGCAGGAGCTGATGGCTTCCCTTTGACTTTTGTCTCTCGCAGGTGACCGAAGGATGCCCCCCAGACCTCCTCATCCATCTTTTCATGAGAACGGAGGAGAAGCAGCAGCTGTGGAAACAGATCTGGTATGGGGAAAGAGCTGTGTGGGGAAAGAGTCAGAGGAGTGGGGCAGCCAGGGAGTAGGCCAGAACGAATTTCTCCTGCTCAAAGCTTTTTTTGTTTCATTCTCTTTATTTTCCATTTTTCTGCTTCATCTCAGCCACCGCCAAGGCATCCCACATCAATTCCTGAGATGCGTAAACTCCTTCTACATCAACCTTTAACTTTTCCTGGTCCCTTTTCACACCTTTCACCTCTCCTTGTGTACATTTAGTTTTCTCCTCCCCCCCTTTTAACCCAGTTTCCACTTTAGTGGTTCTCACATTTAATTCCTTCATTTCCCCCATCATTTCTAACATTGTATTTTATTTTATTTCCAGTTTGGGTGGCTAATGCAGCCACAGGTTTATTTTAAGTTGTTACCTATTTCTAGTTTAAATTCTGAAAAAGGATCTGCAAGTTCAGATCTGGTACCCTCTTGCAAAGAAACCTTTCTGCCTGGTGTTACTACTCTTAAATTCAACACCAACATTTTCTCAGCCTTGACCAATTTGCTCTCAGAAGAAAGAGCCTTTCCCACCAAGTCCCAAGCTGCTTGGCCTTATCAACCCTTTGTCAAGGTCACTTCACAAAACCTGGAAAAATACAGCATTTGGCTAGTTTCCCTTTGTTCTGACCCCTTTACCAACACCTAGAATTAACTTCGAATTATAAATGAAAGGATCAATGCAAATTTACAAATCCAAATTGAAAAGGATAAATGTCTTCCATACATATATACTTTGTCATATTCTAAAATATAAATGTATAGAAATATAGAAATTTATGTTATAAAAGTATAAGACATAGAGGTGTTAAATTAAGAAGTGAAAGAAATATGTAAATAACAGTCTTTTACACAGGGCTACTTACTATGTAAAATAAAGTAGTCCAAACCGTAAAATTTATTTCAGTTCCAGTTGGTTTAAACAAAAAAGCAAAACAAAACAAAAGAATGACTCCATTTGCTGATACTCAATGTCCAGTGAAAATATAGTTTAGTATTCCAGTGTAGTTTTAATTCCAAAATAATCTTTCCAGAATATAATTATAATCCACTTTCTTTGCTCTTGAAACTTGACACAGTATTCAGTCCCAGTTGTTTTCTCCAATATCTCATGATTCTTTGAGTTTTAAAAGTATTAATAACTTCCCAAATTAATAAAAAATCCCTTAGTTCCACCAGGTTTTTAAATTGGTATTTAAAAAGCTTTGTATAATCCCTTGTCTTTATCAGCCATTTGTTGTTGTTTAGTCATGCCCGACTGTTTGCGACCCCCTGGACCAGAGCACGCCAGGCCCTCCTGTCTTCCACTGCCTCCCGCAGTTTGGTCAAATTCATGTTTGTAGCTTCGAGAACACTGTCCCACCATCTCGTCCTCTGTCGTCCCCTTCTCCCATTAGGTGACTCCAAAGGTTGATCCCCAGTTTTCCACTTGTAAAACTTCTCATGTGGTTAAAATACCCACAGATGGGAGTAGACTTCCTTTTTAACCTCCTGTTTTTTGCCGAATTAGTAATAAATTTTCCTTCTCACCTTGCCAATCGGCTTGAAATTATTTGGAAAGATAGTCCACTGCTGACTGGTTCAGAGGCTTCGCAACACAGAATCGTGCTGGTGCCTAGATCGTTGGCTTTTCTCTCGGCTTTCACCCCCACTCGCCTCTCGGTGCAGGGGCAGAAACTGGAGCTACCGAGTTGCCGTTTGCTGTCTGCAGGACATCACGACACCTCAAATACCCTTTTGAGGCATTTTTCGGGGTGCACCTTGCCTGAGCGCTTCCACCAATCCACTGCAGAGCAGAGTTTGACGCAGCTTTCAAACTCGCAGTCCGTTTGCCATTCACGCCTACCTGGAAGTCCCATTAAATAATTAAAATAAACAGCCATACCTAAAATGTGCAGCAAACTAATCCCATTGAAAGAACACAACAAGGAATGGGCAGAAAACAACTGAGCAATGTGTAGTAGATAATCTTTATGCTGTCTCAGAAGAGGACCTTTTTCCTTTTCCTTCAGGGTCCTCTGTGCTTTGAAGATGTCGCTGTGTATTTCACAGAGGAGGAGTGGGCGTTGCTGGATCCTGACCAGAGAGCCCTGCATAAGGAAGTCATGGAGGAGAATTGTGCGACTGTGGACTCTCTCAGTAAGGATTCCTGCTGGATCATAATATCTGTTTTGAAATCCAATACATATATAAATATTTTGATGGCAAACGACAGCATCTGGGATTCTCAGTCTCCACAGCTCACCTTGAATCTACTGTTCTGTCTGCAAATATTCTTGCCCCACATATGCCTTTTTAAACCATGACCAGGCTGGTCTGAGCTGCCCAGACCTTCTTGAATGTAACCTTCCATGTGTTGGCAGGAGTAGCGGCTTCTGTGAGGTTTTCTGTTTTTGCTTCTGTCGCTTTCTGGTTGACCAAAGAGACAACTGGCCTTGCAGATGGAGGAGATTCCATGATTAGGCCAAACAAGATCTTTTCCGGAAAATGCCAGGCTGTTTGAATCTCAGGTTCCCATCAATCTGTGTGTCATTGACAGTCAACAAAGGCAGTGAACCCTGTAGTAAGTCCGTAGATCTAACCCCCTTTAATTCTTCATCGATCACAAACATTCCATTAGCAGTGCTCCATTATTTGAATAATTTGGGGCTCCATTTATTCCTGAGGCTCTAATCTGTTTCTCTCTTTGATGCAGGTGGTGATGGATTGAAAATTATGAACAAGGGAGACATTCACAGAGTGGGGAAGGTGTATAAATATTTGGAATGTGGAGAGAGTTATAGTCAGAGCTCCCATTCCACTTCCCATAAAATAAATTCCATTGGGAAGAATTGCTATCAGTGCTTGGAAGGTGGTAAGACGTTTCGTCAGAAGAAACGTCTCACTTTCCATCCAAGAACTCACAGCAGGGAGAAGCCATATCAGTGCATGGAATGCGGAAAGAGCTTCAGTCAGAGGTCCAATCTCACGACCCATCAAACCATTCATACAGGAGAGAAACCATATCAGTGTTTGGAATGTGGAAAGAACTTCAGGAAGAAGGCTAAGCTTATGGCTCATCAAAGAATTCATACAGGAGAGAAACCATATCATTGCATGGAATGCGGAAGGCGCTTCAGGCAAAGAGCCCATCTCACTTCCCACCAAATACTCCACAGTGGGAAGAAACCCCATCACTGTTTGGAATGTGGAAAGAGCTTCAGTTACAGGCATGTGCTCAAGGCCCATCAAAGAATTCATACAGGGGAGAAACCATATCAGTGCTTGGAATGTGGAAAGAGCTTCAGTCAAAGGGTTGCACTCACAGCCCATCAAATAATTCATACAGGAGAGAAACCATATCAGTGCTTGCAATGTGGAAAGAGCTTCCGTCGGAGGTCCCATCTCACTTCCCATCAAATAACTCACAGTGCGGGGAAAACCCATAAGTGCTTGGAATGTGGAAAGTGCTTTAATCAGAGATCCTATCTCAATTCCCATCAGAAAATCCATAGAGGGGAGGCACCATATACGTGCTTGGAATGTGCAAAGAGCTTTAGTCACAAGGCTGTGTTTAAGGCCCATCAAAGAATTCACACAGGGGAAAAACCATATCAGTGCTTGGAATGTGGAAAAAGCTTCAGTCAAAAGGCTGTGCTCACAGCCCATCAAAGCATTCACACAGGTGAAAAACTGTATCAGTGCTCAGAATGTGGAAAGAGCTTCAGTCAGAAAGCTAAGCTCATGGCTCATCAAGGAATTCATACAGGAGAGAGACCTCATAAGTGCTTGGAATGTGGAAAGAGCTTCAGGCAGAGGGGGCATCTAAAGGGTCATCAAAGCATTCATACAAAGGAAAAACCATATCAGTGCTTGGAATGTGGAAAGAGCTTCAGGCGGAAGAATATTCTCACTTCCCATCAAACAATTCACACTGGGGTGAAACCATATCAGTGCTTGGAATGCGGAAAGCACTTCAGTCATAGGTCCCATCTCACATCTCACCAAATAATTCACAGTGGGAAGAAACCCCATCACTGTTTAGAATGTGGAAAGAGCTTTGGTCACAGGGCTGTGCTTAAGGCCCATCAAAGAATTCACACAGGGGAAAAACCATATCAGTGCTTGGAATGTGGAAAGAGCTTCAGTCGGAAGGACCATCTCACTTCCCATCAAACAACTCATACTGGGGTAAAACCATATCTCTGCATGAAATGTGGAAAGACTTTTAGTCGGAAGGATAGTCTCACTTCACATGAAAGAATTCACAAAAAAGAAGAACCATGTAAAAGCTTCAAATGTGGAACGGACTTCATTAAGGGATCCCAATTCACTTCCCATCAAATAACACACAGTGGTGAGAACCCGTACCAGTGCTTGGAATGTGGGAAGAGCTTCAAGTGGAAGAGAAGTATAATTTGCCATCAAAGCATTCATACAGGGCAGAAACCATATCAGTGCTGGGAATGTGGGAAGAGCTTTTCCTGGAAGACAAATCTCATTTCCCATCAGAGAATTCATACAGGGGGGGCACCGTATCAGTGTTTGGAATGTGGAAAAACATTCAATCAGAAGTATACCCTTACTTCACATGAAAGAATTCACAGAGGGGAGGGGGGATATAAGTGCTTTGAATGTGGAAGGAGTTTCAGTAGGGGCTCCCAGCTCTCTTCCCATCAAAGAATTCATACAGGGGAGAGACCTTATCAGTGCTTGGAATGTGGGAAGAGCTTCAATAGGAAAAAAAGTCTAATGTCCCATCAAATAACTCATTCAGTGGATGAACCCTATCAGTGCTTGGAATGTAGAAAGAGCTTCAAATCAAAGAGAAGTCTCACGTTACATCAGAGAATTCATACAGTGGCGAAACCTTATCAGTGCCTGGAGTGTGGGAAGAGCTTCAGTCGGAATGAACATCTCACTTCCCATAAAACAATTCACAGTGAGGAGAGACCATATCAGTGCTTGGAATGTGAGAAGAACTTCAAATCAAAGAGAAGTCTAACTTTACATCAAATAATTCATACAGGGGAGAAACCACATCAGTGCTTGGAATGTGGAAAGAGCTTCAGTCGGAAGGAACATCTCACTTCCCATAAAACAATTCACCGTGAGGAGAGACCATATCAGTGCTTGGAATGTGGAAAGAGCTTCAAATGGAAGAAAAGCTTCACATTCCATCAAAGAATTCATACAGGGGAGAAACCATATCAGTGCTCAGAATGTGGAAAGAGCTTCATGCAGAGGTCTAAGATGACAATCCATCAAAGAACTCACCGCAAGGAGACTCATAGCA
The DNA here is from genome assembly GCF_964234715.1 of Podarcis melisellensis. Lineage (NCBI taxonomy): Eukaryota > Metazoa > Chordata > Lepidosauria > Squamata > Lacertidae > Podarcis > Podarcis melisellensis. Next base: position 376,552 of record NC_138530.1, on the reverse strand, counting down.
TTTGAAGATGGCTGACACATCTCCTCTTAATCTCCTCTTTTTGGGACAAAACTTATCCAGCTCAGAACTCTGGGTATAGGGCAGTGTATCATTTGGGTCTTCCTCCTTTGCACGTGTTCCAGCTTGACAATATCCTCCTTTTATTGTGGCGTCCAGAACTGGACCCTGTACTCCAGGTGTGTTCTGACCAGGGCAGAAGGGAGCAGTAATATCACGTCCAATCATCAGGACGCCAGATGTCTGTTGATGCAGCTGAAAATAGCATTAGCTTATTTTGCTGCTGCCTCACACTTTTGACTCCTGTTAATCTTGCGGTGTACTAAGACCCCTAGGTCCTTTTCACATGTACGGCTGGCTGCAAGTCTAGGGTTCATCATGGGAATCAAGGAATAGCAGAGTGCTGAGGGACCACAAGAGTCATTGTTCAACCCTCTCGCAATGCAGGAATCTCAAGTAAAGCATCCCTGAGAAATGGCCATCCAAGCTCTGCTGAAAACTTCCAATGAAGGAGAGTCCACCACAGTTTTATGGATGAATCAGAGGACAAAGGGTATCCGAAAAGATTATGAACGTCAGTTACAGCAGCAGGAAACCCGTTTTAGTTTTATGTTTAAATCCATTCATCCAGGGGGACGTAACTCTGAATTAGACCTCAATTGTTTTTTTTTATTATCTGTATCTTTGCTCTTACTTTGTACTGTAGCTTTAAGCTCGGTCTCCTTGTTATCAGTATCACCTGGAGCTGGCTATATATATTTTGCAAAAAATGTTGTTAGTAACAGTGACTACATGAGCACTGTTCCAGAGTATTTTTCATTCTCATACATATTATATCCATTCAAAAAAAAAGATTGGGTATGTAACCTTTTTACGTTTATAATTCCACACTATTTGAAGTTATTGTTATATACCTGCAGGTCATCGTTTGAATATTTTATTTTCAGATAATGAAGAAATTACATAACTTTTTACTTACGAGTGTTTGTTGAACTAATTGGCTGAAGAAGAACTGAACGAAACAGTAGTTGCTATCCGGAAACACTGTTCAGCAGTTCAGAGTTGGACATCAGAATTGGACATTTGCTGATTATACAAAGCTTTATAAGCTTGATCTCTGCTGGGTAAAGTCTGGCACAGTGACTTATTCAAGGACTTTCAGAGATTTCAGCTTGATAGTTTTGATGTTTTGCATTATTTCACAAAGTTTTCTATACTGTAATTGTTTCTGGCCATCGTGGTGCTTTCGATATTGCTGTATCTTATCCAATCAGCAGGACAATGTTTTACCTTTGGGAGTTAATGTTACATTAGTTTATGAATTAGGTCTTCTACACGGAAAAATGTTTAGAATTTATCAGGCTCCGTTAAGCTTGTAGATAGTCCCTTTCTATAAAAGTGTATTGTTGTTTAGTCGCTGAGTCGTGTCCGCCTCTTTGCGACTCCCTGGACCAGAGCATGCTAGGCACTCCTGTCTTCCACATGTTGGTAGCTTCTATGACACTGTCCCACCATCTCGTCCTCTGTCGTCCCCTTCTCCTTGTGCCCTCCATCTTTCCCAACATCAGCATCTTTCCAGGGAGTCTTCTCTTCTCATGAGGTGGCCAAAGTCTTGGAGCCTCAGCTTCACGATCTGTCCTTCCAGTGAACACTCAGGGCTGATTTCCTTCAGAATGGATCGGTTTGTTCTTCTTGCAGTCCATGGGACTCAAGAGTCTCCTCCAGCACCAGAATTCAAAAGCATCCATTCTTCGGTGATCAGCCTTCTTGATGGTCCAGGTCTCACTTCTATACATCACTATTGGGAAAACCATAGGTTTAACTATATGGACCTTTGTTGGCAAGGTGATGTCTCTGCTTTTTAAGATGCTGTCTAGGTTCGTCATTGCTTTTCTCCCAAGAAGCAGGTGTCTTTTAATTTTAACACAAGTGTATTAGAGTCCAATAAATTCTAAAAAATGTTTTTGCTGCTAGAGATGTAATTAGGAAAATGCTTTTTTTAAACGTATGTTCATAGGATGCCAAAAGGTTGCATTTTGGAGGAAAGTATTAAGGTGCATAAATACTACAGACCAACTTTATATGTGTTGACAATGGGTTAATGTAAATGAACTCTTTGCATCCTTCCTTCTGCTAAACAACTGATATTGATTCATTGGAAAGATAATGCCAAGGTCCCCTTTGAACGATGTATACAAGATAGGACTATTCTTGCAACATAGGAGTGTAGATTGTGAAGAAAGATAATGATATTAAGAATGCATTTATAAAAACAATGAATTGTTAATAATATTTTACTTGTTAGAATAATTGTTCCACTTATATACCTACATATTGTATTGTATCACAGTTTAAAGCAGTTTCCTTTGGTTTGGCTTGACCTTTCTCCATCCTTGTCACTTCATTTCTCTTCTGAAAATTGACAACAAAATAGAAACCCGTCACGCTTCTGCCTGGTTGAACAGACCCCCATCGCTCCTTGAATTGAAGCCATGTGACCTTGACTTTCAACTTCCTTTTGACCCAGGGTCTCATTGGGGATCCTCTGCTTTCCTCAGAGTCAGATCGGTTGGCCTGTGTTTCACAATTGTGCATTTTACAAAGAATACAACATTAAGGAGTTAAGTGGAACCGCAGTGATCCAGGTGAATGTAATTAAGGTCCAGCTCCTGATTCACTGTTTTTTGTGACTCTCATTCACTATCCCTTAAAAGAAGGGAAAATATGTTTGCATGCCAGTAGTAGCAGTGGTAGAGAGGGGAGGGCTAGAGGAGGGTCTGAATGCAGAATGTGAACTGGGGGGGGGGTTTCCATAGGGTGAGCTTTTATTTCGCCCAGGACATCCAGCAGGAGGCTTATTGCTGTGGGAGCCAGCTGGGAGAATGGCCAGAGCGTGGAAGAGGCCGGAGAACCTTCCACCAAGAGCCGTCCAGGAGAATAACGAGGCAGGCAGCCTTGGCTTCCTGGAACAACCGCACTGTTGTTCTTGCACTTAAAAGGACTGCACCCTCTGGGGAGAGAGAGACTTTGTGTTGAGACCTTGCATTGGAATGGTTGCCTGTTTGCTCATTAAATGAATTAAAGACTTGTCTTCCTTCATCTCTGTGAGATGTGGTTATTTCATCCTGGGGGTCCATCCTGCTGCACTGTGGAAACACAACCAACCAGATCCTTGGGTTCCCCTTGGCTAACTATGGACCCCCTTCCCAGAGGATTCAGGGCTTCCCCCAGCCACCCATCCCTTTGGAGAGCCAGTCTACCTGCGGGAGATTCTGCAGTCCCCCTCCGGGCATTTGGCTCTTTCTGCCTGAGCCCGTTCAAGATGTGGAGGGCACACGGAAACACCGTATCCCTTCCCATCACAGCGGTACCTCTTTATCTACTTGCACTTGTGTGCTTTTTGAACACTTGGGTTGGCAGAAGCTAGGACAGAGCAACCGGAGCTCGCCCCATTGTGTGGATTTGTGCTGACCTCCTGCTGGACAAGCTGAAGAGGCTGAGGGGGGGTGCAGGCGAGAGAGAGGGAGGCACCTGTTGGCTGAGTCTATCTGCTGTCTGCCAGTCTAGCTGCTCCATGCTTTGGAAGCCCCCCCCCCCCCCAGGCCAGGACTCTAGGAGCAAGGTTGCCCCCGAGAGAGAGGGCAGGAGGGAGTGGCCATGGGAGCCAGGGGTGCATCCACCTCCCTAGGTCAAGTAAAACAAGAGAGGTACTCACCTAACTGACCAACCTAACCAAGGCCTGCCCCCCCCCCAAAAACCATTGGCTATGTCCCTGGAGCTGCCTGTGCAAGAACCTTTGGAGAGCCTGTATGGTGTAGTGGTTAAGAGCGGTGGACTCGTATTCTGGGGAACCGGGTTCAATTCCCTGCTCCTCCACTTGCAGTTGCTGGGTGACCTTGGGCCAGTCCCACTTCTCTGAAGTCTCCCAGCCCCACTCACCCCACAGAGGGTTTGTTGTGGGGGAGTGTAGTGATCAGGTGGGATTGCTATGAGGAATTATAACAAATACAGAGTAAGCCATCTGTGTCAGCAATGAAAGCCCCCGAGGCCAGGACTCTAGGAGCAGGGTTGCCCCCGAGAGAGAGGGCAGGAGGGAGTGGCCATGGGGGGGTCAGGGGTGCATCCACCTGCCCGAGGGGGCGCGTCCCTGGAGCTGCTCGACAGCCAGCCAGCCTGCATTGCGCTCTGCACATGCTCGGATCTCCCTCTCCCCAGCCCGCCCAGCCCTAGGCAGCAGGGGCTCCTCTTTCCCCCTCTCGGCTCCCCGCTTCGGGCCCGGCCTTTTCCTCCCCCCAAACGAGACCTCCCTCCGGCGGGCCAAGGGTGAAGAGCAGCTGCGCCGCACTCCTAGAGAGGACAGGAAGTGAAGGGGCGGGTCTTCCGGAGCGCCTCCCTGGCCCCCTCTTGTCTCCTCCGGTGAGTCCCCTCTTCCCCTCGAGGTCCCCGAGCCGAGCAGGAGGCCTCTCCCCCCCCCCCCCTTGGCCCAGCCGGCGACCAGGCGAGGGTCCGGCCACTGGGGCGGGGGGGGGGGGAGATCCCTCCCGGGAGGGAAGCAAGGGCATTGCTTGACCGAGGAGGAGGCAGCCGGAGGGAAAGCTTGGGACATAAGAGAAAGGCCGCGGAGAAGAAGAAGGCCCCGTAAAGGAAGGGGGGGGAGATGGAGGGCGAGACCATCGCTGTCCACGTTTCCCCTTTTTAAGGGAAGTTCCCTTATTCCGAATAGGATTCCTCGCAAGAAAAGGGAAACGTTGACAGCTCTGGCCGAGAAGAGGAAGGTCTTGTAACAGGGAAAGAAAAACTCGCCGAGTCCAAGGTCCCAAAGAAGAAGCCTCTCCTGAAAGACAAGGGCTTGGTGCAACACCTTTGGAAATAAACAGACGAGGTGGAACCGAGAGCGAGAGAGAGCGAGGGAGCAGCTGCTGAGCGCCGGCATTTCTCCCTCCTGGCTCCGCGCGACCGTGAGATCCTCGAAGCAAAATTGCCAGCAGAAAGGAACCTTAGAGGATCTTCCAGGATTTTCCAAGCCAGGTTGCTAATTCCAATGTCAATTTCATTTCGATTTCCTGCTGCCTTTTGGACCGGTTCCAAGTCGTGTTCAGGAGCAGCTTCGCATAGAGGGCTTTGCTATAATCCCCTCGGATCCAGAGCCTGGCGTCCCCCAGACAGGTCCTGTCTGTCCCAACCTAGTCAGCGAGGCCACCTGAGCCTCCCCTGAGACGGGGGGGGGATGCAGGAGGACCCCCCAGCATCTACGCCTCTGTGGGGATTATGCAATGGAACATCATCATCATTGCGGTCATGATTATTACTATTCTCCCCTTCCCTGAAGTTTCCGTGGCAGATGAGTGCAATGGACTTCTACTCATCGATCCAGAGCCGATTCCAACGTAGAGTTAGCAGAGTAAACATTAAACACGTTGCAGGATTCCCCCAAAATAGACCAGAGGCCGTTGTATTTCATCCAGCAGAGCTTTGCTGCTACTGAAGGCAAATGAGCCTCAGAGTCACAAATCCAAACATTCAGGATTGGCACCATGTATAAGAAATTCACTTGCAGCAGACTTAACTTAAACTTATAATAATATGTCTAAACATATAATAAGCTTATAATAATAGCTTATAATAATATGTCTAAACCTTAACACCATATACAGAATAGCACACCAGAAGGGAAAGAGACAGAAAGAGAAGACCGAGAGAGTAAGGCTCCTTCTGGCCTTACTCTTATAGTCAGCATGACCTTGACAGAAGGGAGAACAGGACAGACTAATCCAGCAGTACTCAGCTTCTCTGAAGGAATAACTCAGACATCAGGAACCTTCTGCTTGTTTCTTTCACACAAAGAAGCTTCCAGAACCCTCTTGAACTAATTAGAATAGGAAAGATCTCTACGCATCAAATCAGTACTTTCTGTACTAATAAATGCAAACTTTAAAACTATATTTAAAACAGAAAGACCTCGCCCAGTTAGCCCTTGAGGGGTTGACCAGATGATCATCCGGCCCTCAGAACAAGAAGAAAGGACCCCACCCAAGTAGTGTGCCTTGAGGACGTTGGGGATTCCAAGTGCTAGAAAATAAGGCAAAGGCGGGAAAGAAATATGCCCTGAAGTGGGGGTGGGAGAGGAAGAGAGAGCACTCTTGAGGGTCCCCACCTTAAGACCCCAACTATGGCCTAGTGTCTAAATTATATTCAGCACAAGTTACCGTATTTTTCGCCCTATAGGACGCACTTTTTCCCCTCCAAAAATGAAGGGGAAATGTGTGTGCGTCCTATGGGGCGAATGCAGGCTTTCGGTGAAGCCTGGAGAGTGAGAGGGGTCGGTGCACACCGACCCCTTTCGCCCTCCAGGCTTCGCGGACCTCTCCACAAGCAGCGGGAGCGCTCCCGCTGCTTGCGGAGAGTTGCCTGCATGCTGAAGCCTGCGTGCGCTGAGATCAGCGCGTCCAGGCTTCGCGGACCTCTCAGCAAGCAGCGGGAGCCAGCGCTGGGCTCCCATGGCTTGCAGAGAGCTGCCTGTTTGGGGGCTGGGGTCAGGGGAAGCTCGGGCGGGCCTCCCCCGCCCCAGCCCTGCGCCTGGGGGGGGAAATATTTCCCCCCCTTTATTTCCCCCCAAAAAACCTAGATGCGCCTTATGGGTGCGTCCTATAGGGCGAAAAATACGGTACTCACTTACCCATCATCATTCTATCTTCGCTTCTTCTCCTGACCTTGTATCAATCTGATAACAGAACAACGTATTTACTTTGTAGGATTTGTGAGCAACTCTTAATCGTATAGACAGAACTCGACAGAAGACTACAGGATTCCTTCCGATCTCTTGGAGGCTTCATGAGAGCCCAGATGGATGAGCAAGACTCAGCTGGCCCTGAAGCAGGAGGAGGCCCTGCCCTCCAAACTGGGAGCAGTGGGGGATTCTGGGAAAACTCTGTGCGGAAAATCCTGGGTGAGGAGGACACCCTCCGCTCAGAGGTGCAGAGCCAGCAGTTGACGCAGTCCGGCTCTCAGGAGGCCAAAGGACCCCGAGAGGCTTGCGGCCGACTCCACCACCTCGACTGCCGGTGGCTGAAGCCGGAAAGTCATACGAAAGCTCAGATGCTGGACCTGGTGATCTTGGAGCAGTTCCTGGCTGTCCTTCCGCTGGAGATGGAGAGCTGGGTGAGGGAATGTGGAGCAGAGACCAGTTCCCAGGCTGTAGCCCTGGCCGAAGGTTTCCTCCTGAGTCAGGCGGAGGAGAGAAAGCAGGCAGAGCAGCAGGTGAGAGAGACTTTCCTCTGGAAACTCCCAAGGGGCTCAGAATGTTATAAGCCAAAAATAGCTTATCTCCTGAGTTTATGCCAATAAAAACTCAGAAACGTGAGGAGTCCAACATTTATTGCAAAGCAATAGGTTACAGTTGGTTTGTTCCGCAAAACTGCAACCCTGCCCAGTGGTCCAGGTGGTGGTATTTATATCATTTCAAACAAAGCTTTTCAATTTTCACGAATCATATACCTCATTACTTCATTTCTTGTTTTACACATGCACAATAAGCTCTGGCAATTTATGCTGATTCAGGTTTGATTCTCACCGTGTTCTGTTGCATTGTGCTCTACACATGTTGGGAAGCTGTGTTACGTGTAGCCATTAGCACCATGTAACAACTTGAGCTGTATCTTTATAATTCACATATTAGCTGTATTCCTGCCCCAAATGGAGGGTGGCAACTTGCAAAATCATCAGTTTCATAAAGTAACAGGTTACCATAAATTCTCTATTAGAAGCACACTCAAGGATTTACAGGAGTACACTTCACATTTATTGTGGCCTTTTGGGCCCACCACCACAAGAATATGAAAGAGAATCTCCCAAAATGCTTTTCTAATGGCTCACCCACTTTGGGGAAGCAAGGGATGAGATCGGCTCCCCCAAATTGTTTTATTCGGCCATTCCCCATTCTCCCCATTCTCTGTTTTGAATCCTTGTTGCTCTTTCAGCGGAAGGATCTGTTTGCAGAAATGGGCCCGGATTCCTGTGAGGCAGAGAAGACTCTGTTGGATGCCAGAGGGAGGCCGCTGGGTAAGGAGGAAGGAGTTTTTCCTTATTCTCTGGATTTTGAATCTAATCTGTGGGTTGTGTTCATCTTAGGGGGTTGAGTCCCTGAGTGTTTTTCCCCTGCCAGCAAACAGTTACCTGGCAACAGCTCCTGATTGGCCAGAGCTCCAAGGAGGCAGTTGGAGTGGAGGGAGAGACGGTGTGGGAGAGTCATGGCGTCTGTGAGGGGATTCTGTGCGGAGAGTTCCTTCTGACCAGGGTCATGATGAGGATAGGCGAGAACTCTCAGAAGATGCTCTCCGGTTCTGAATGGCAGAACCCTGTAGAAATAGACAAGACACAGCCCCACAAGTTCTGACAGGAAAAAGGGTCCTCAGAGGGAATCCTCTGACAGGAAAGGGCAGGAGGATTTGGGGGTCTGTAGGGAAACAGTCCAGCGGAAATCCAGTTGTACTAGGGGAGATGTCTTGTAGTGTCCCCAAAACCAGGAAGGATTGGATTCTGATTAATAGAATACACACGAGACTTAGGAAGTGCCAATAATAATTCCTCTCCACCCCTTGGCCCAAGTCGTTTTATTCACAAAAGAACTTTTTACATTGGTTCGTAAGAACCAATCAGATTTCCTCTGAGCATTTCAAAAAAAACCACGTGGGACAAAGTCAGATCAGAAGAAATTCTTTTAACTGTAAAGACTGCTTTGAGCATGCAGACATAGCTGAGAGTAAATAAAACAGGACTAGAGGAATGGATTTAGGAAACTCTGGAGGTCATAAACAGGAGAGGAAGGATGGGTAGTATTTACCATCTGGAAGGATGGCAGTATTTACCGTCTTCTTGTGAACCCTCTTCCTGCCCCTTAAGATCTATCTAAAGATTAAACTAACCTATTTTTATGTACTGAGGATGCCTGGTGAAGCAACTGGCCTGTGTTTAATAATAATAATAATAATAATAATAATAATAATAATAATAATTTTTATTTATACCCCGCCCTCCCCAGCCAAGGCCAGGCTCAGTTTAGAATGCTGATAGGTGCCTCTCAGGCAGAGAAATAGGACAGAGATGCAGAGGCGTGGATTGAGCAGAAATCCTATCAAAATGGCTCAAACCCAGGCAACACAATGCTTTCATTGCAGACACAAATGGCTTGCTCCATATTTTTTATAATTCCTCATAGCAGTCCCACCTGATCACTACGGTGTATAAAAGAAAGCCTGAGCAGCATACAGCCAATGTTTTAATAAAAAGCAACAGCGCTGTGCTGTGGTGAAGAACCACACTGTTTGCTCCATTTCTGTGGAAGAAGAAGAACCCAAACCCCTTGTTTACATCCGTTATAATAAAGTCTGTTTGCAACCTGTTTTCCCCCAAGAAAACCCCTCTGAGGCTCCCGATTCCTTCTCCACTGGGAATTTCACCTGAGGGAGGGAAACAGGGCTGGCACAGCGGCGCCAGGGAGAGAGAGGGCCGTTGGGCTGCTGCATATTAATTGGTGGCAACGCCGTGATACAAAGTTAAAACCCACATAGAAACATGCCCACAGACACAGCACAACCAGCTTAATAAAGTATTGAGGTTATCTTATTAAAAGAAGGAAAATTTTCTGTCAGAAAACGGCCAGCAAGCACCAAGCAAAAGAGACTCGGGATGACCCAGGGCAGGGAGCTGAGGCATCTGAGGAGAATCCTAATACTGAATTAGAAATGATGGGACTAAGATTCGGATTGGCCATAGTTGAAGCAGAGAAAGAAAGACATAAAGTTGAAACAGGGAAAGAAAAGGAAAAGGCAAATTACAGCCGACAGTTAGCGCAGATGCAGGCTGAGAGGGATATGGCAGAGCGAGGGAGCGCAGATTAGCTCATGAGGAAAAAGAGAAAGAAAGAAATGCCAGATTAGCCCAAGAAGAAGGAGAAAGGGAGGCCAAGATGGACCATGAAAAAGACATGTTTCTTTTGAAAATGGAGGAAATGAAGCTGAGAGCAGAACTGCTACATCCGTTGGTGGGGGGTGGAGATTTTACCTCAGCTAATTCAAGAGATTTCCTAAGTATGTCCAAGGTGGTGATGGACAGGCATTCCTGTTTAGTTTGGACTTTCCTGAGGAAAATTGGATGCTTTCTTTACGCCACAGATATGTGGAACTTTGAGGGAAATATACTCAGATTTAAGAGAAGATGAAACCTCTGATTACCTCAAATTCAAAGAAAGAGGAAAGGGGCGCTTTGGTTTAACTGCAGTGCATAGGAGAAAAGCCTTTTGTGACACTGAAAGAAAAGCAGGAGAGACTTCTGCCCAGCTGGGTAGACATATTGATAAAGCTCTGGGCAGATGGGTGGAAGGAAGGAAAATGGAAACTGTTGATGAGCTTCTCTGTCGCCTGAAATGTGCTGCTGAAGCTCTGAGAGACGCAGGAGCTGATGGCTTCCCTTTGACTTTTGTCTCTCGCAGGTGACAGAAGGATGCCCCCCAGACCTCCTCATCCATCTTTTCATGAGAACGGAGGAGAAGCAGCAGCTGTGGAAACAGATCTGGTATGGGGAAAGAGCTGTGTGGGGAAAGAGTCAGAGGAGTGGGGCAGCCAGGGAGCCTCTGGGCCGGAAAGAATTTCTCCTCCTCTTGGCTTCTGTCAAAGCCTCTGTCCTGAACAAAGATGGACAATGCCATTCGAGAAACTCTATGTGCTGACAGGAATGAACAGCCATCTCTCCTTAACTGGGCTTCGGAATGTCACTATTTCTATGATTTATCAGTAGCTGCAGCTATGTTTCTGTATTGATCTAATCAGGCTTCTAAGCAGTTGAGAAGCTTCCAAGAAGTTGAGAAGCCATAGCAAACCGTGGCCGGGATTCACCTCAGCAGCCCCATCAGCTGAAGAAGGGGAATCCCCTCCTCACCCTCTCTGTGTCCCCATGAGCCCCTTGAAGTTGGCTGTAGGGCAGAGGGAGGGTCCCATCGCCCCCCAAGCATCGCACAGCAGGAGTAGAGAAGGGAGCGTTCTGTCTGGCAGACAGGAATACTTCCACAGACAGAACGATTTGAAGAACACCATGCGGAGGTCCACCCATTCACACAAAGATTAATACCCACCATTAGAATGCACAGTAAAATAAATCCACTGAAATGCTAAAATAGGCATTTATTTTGTGTGCATTTATTAATGTGCAGCAAAATAACCCCATTAAAAGAACACAACAGTGAACGGGCAGAAAATAACCAAGCAGTGTGTGGTAGATAGAATCATAGAATCATAGAGTTGGAAGAGACCACAAGGGCCATCGAGTCCAACCCCCTAATAATCCATTAACACAAAGAAGAAGAAGATGATGATCATCATGATGATCATGATGATGATAATAATTTATTATTTGTACCCCACCGATCTGGCTGACTTTCGAATCGAGTGTTAAAAACAGTACAGCATTAAATATTAAAATCTTCCCTGAACAGGGCTGCCTTCAGATGTCTTTTAAAGAGAAGATAGCGGCTTATCGGGTGGCGCTGTGGGTTAAACCTCAGCGCCTAGGACTTGCCGATCAGAAGGTCGGCAGTTCGAATCCCCACAACGAGGTGAGCTCCCGTTGCTCAGTCCCTACTCCTGCCCACCTAGCCGTTCAAAAGCACTCTTAAGTGCAAGTAGATAAATAGGTACTGCTTTATAGCGGGAAGGTAAACGGCGTTTCCGTGTGCTGCGCTGGTGCCGGTTCACCAGAGCAGCTTCATCACGCTGGCCACGTGACCCGGAAGTGTCTTCGGACAGCGCTGGCCCCCGGCCTCTTAAGTGAGATGGGCGCACAACCCTAGAGTCGGACACGACTGGCCCGTACGGGCAGGGGTACCTTTACCTTTACCTTTTATGAAGGGAGGGCGTTCTACAGGGCGGGCGCGACTATCGAGAAGGCCCTCTGCCTGGTTCCTTGTAGCTTTGCTTCCAGCAGGAAGGGAACCGCCAGAAGGCCCTCGGTGCTGGACCTCAGTGTCAGGGCAGAATGATGGAGGTGGAGACGCTCCTTCAGATATACTGGACCGAGGCCGTTTAGGGCTTTCAAGGTCAGTACCAACACTTTGAATTGTGCTCAGAAACGTACTGGGAGCCAATGTAGGTCTTTCTGACCGGTGTTATATGGTCTTGGCAGTTGTTCCCAGTCCCCAGTCTAGCTGCCGCATTCTGGATTAATTGCAGTTTCCGGGTCACCTTCAAAGGTAGCCCCACGTAGAGCACATTGCAGTGGTCCAAAGTAGTCCATTGCAGTAGTACAAAGATTAATACCCATCATTAAAATGCACAATAAAATTATTCAGTTACCCTATTTTTTGCTCCATAAGGCTCATCTGACCATAAGACACACCTAGTTTTTAGAGAAGGAAAACGGGGGGGGGGGGTGAATCAAATGTTGTACTAAACTATTTAATAAACTACCGGTATATCAGAGTGAGAGGGACAGGAGCTATATGTTTGTTTAGCATGCACGCTCAAGGAGCCAGCGGATCAGCTGAGATGCTGGGGGATTTGCGTAATTTTTCCCTCTCCCTCATCCTGTGCCCTCCCGTCCCCAGCATCCTTCCTATTTTACCTCCTGGTTTTCACTGTGCTCGTGGCTCAGAGCTCGAGGTGGTTGTTTTTTTGCTGCTGGTTGCTTAAATTTCATCCTTCCCAATCCAGCCTCTCCTGTGCCCTGTCGTCCCTCTGCAGCCTCACTGCTCCGTTTAGGGAGCGCGCGGACCTTTGCTAGCTGAGGCTGCTGCAGCTGTTGCTGGCTACGCACCACTTTTAAAAACGCCTGCTGGCTTTGAATCGCCTGCCTCCCCTTGCTATTTTACTTGTTTGCCCTGTGCCTGGGTTTTTTTCCCATTTAACAGTTTGCAGCCTTTTCCTTCCGCTGCTTGTTTTGAGGCAGGATAGATTTGAGCACGTGAGCAGGACTCGGATTGCAGGGGATTCGCCACTAGCTGTGTAAACGCGCTCCTCCTTGCAGCCTTCTACTTGGTTTGTACACGTGGCTACCTAACAATAGCGAACCTACCTCTTTTCTACTGTAAAAGCTACACTTTTGCTCCGATTCTGTTGCTGCCAGTGGCTTCTTATCACTTGAACTGAACCTGATATAGTCTATTCAGCTCTGCTTTTAGCACCTCTTGTTTGTTTTATGGCTGTGCCAGTAGCCTGAGAGTTACAACTGATTAGCTGTTAGTTAGCGAGACCAGTTGCTAGGCTACAAGCGGGGGAGCAGCACGCCCCCAAAAAGACCCGACACAAGGACCCCAGCGGCCTCCTCTCATGTAAGCGGCTCCTCTCCTGCTTTGCTGCTTTAAAGCAAGTCATTCAGGAGGGAGGGAAGGGGAGCCCATTCATCACTCCTCCCCTGCTCGCTTGAAAGCAGCAAAGCAGGAGAGGAGCCGCTTACATGGCTCCCGCTTTGCTTGCTTTACAGTGAGCCGAGCCGGGGAGGAGGGAGGGAAGGAGAGCCATGGATCCACTGCTCGCAACTGCAGCGGCAGCAGAGGGATCCCACGGCCGTCTGTACGCATTCACTCCCTAAGACACACAGACATTTCCCCTTACTTTTTAGGAGGAAAAGAGTGCGTCTTATGGAGCGAAAAAACGGTAAAATGCTAAAGTAGGCATCAGTACCTGTGCATCAAAGTGTGCATCAAAGTAATCCCATTAAAACAACACAATCAACAGACAGAAAACGACTGAGCAATGTGTAGTAGATAATCTTTATGCTGTCTCAGAAGAGGACCTTTTTCCTTTTCCTTCAGGGTCCTCTGTGCTTTGAAGATGTCGCTGTGTATTTTACAGAGGAGGAGTGGGCGTTGCTGGATCCTGACCAGAGAGCTCTGCATAACGAAGTCATGGAGGAGAATCGTAGGATTGTGGACTCTCTCAGTAAGGATTCCTGCTGGATCATAATATATGTTTTGAAATCCAATACATTATAAATTTTTTGATGGTGCTCGACAGCATCTGGGATTCTTGTTCCCCACAGCTCACCTTGAATCTACTGTTCTGTCTGCAAATATTCTTGCCCCACATATGCCTTTTTAAACCATGACCAGGCTGGTCTGAGCTGCCCAGACCTTCTTGAATGTAACTGGCAGAAGAAGAAGTAGTCAACAAAGGCAGTGAACCCTGTAGTAAGGCCTCAGATCTAACTCCCTTCATTCTTCATACATCACAAACATTCATTAGCAGTGTTCCATAATTTGAATAATTTGAGGCTCCATTTCTTCCTGATGCTCTGTTTCTCTCTTTGATGCAGGTGCTGATGGGTTGGAAATGGTGAACAAGAGAGGCCATGACAACATTCACAGAGTGGGGAAGCTGTATAAATATTTAGAGTGTGGAGAGAGCTATAGTCAGAGCTCCTATTCCACTTCCCATAATATAAATCCTGTTGGAAAGAATCTCTATCAGTGCTTAAAAGATGATAGGACGTTTCGTCAGAAGAAATGTCTCACTTTCCATCCAAGAACTCACAGCAGGGAGAAACCACATCATTGCTTTGAATGTGGAAAGAGCTTCAGCCAGAGGGCTAAGCTCGTTACCCATCAAAGAATTCATACAGGGGAGAAACCATTTCAGTGCTTGGAATGTGGAAAGAGCTTCAGCCAGAGGGGTCATCTCACTTCCCATCAAACAATTCATACCAGGGTGAAACCATATATGTGCATGAAATGTGGGAAGACTTTCAGTCGGGAGGATAGTCTCACTTCACACCAAACAATTCACAGTGAGGAGAGACCATATCAGTGCTTAGAATGTGGAAAGAGCTTTAAATGGAAGAAAAGTCTCACTTTACATGAAAGATTTCACAGAGGGGAGGGACCATATAAGTCCTTGGAATATGGAAGTAGCTTCGGTCAGAATAGTAGTCTCACTTCACATCAAAGAAGTAACATTGAGGAGAGACCATATCAGTGCTTGGAATGTGGAAAGAGCTTCAGTCACAGGGCTGTGCTGAAGACCCATCAAAAAATTCACACAGGGGATAAATTGTATCAGTGCTTGGAATGTGGAAAGAGCTTCAGTTACAAGCACGTGCTCACAGCCCATCAAAGAATTCATACAGGGGAGAAACCATATCAGTGCATGGAATGTGGAAGGAGCTTCAGTAGAAAGGACCATCTCACTTCCCACCAAATAACTCACAGTGGAAAGAAACCCCATCACTGCTTGGAATGTGGAAAGAACTTCAGTCACAGACATGTGCTCACGGCCCATCAAAGAATTCATACAGGAGAGAAACCGTATCAGTGCATGGAATGCGGAAAGAGTTTCAGTCACAGACATGTGCTCACGGCCCACCAAATAATTCATACAGGGGAGAAACCATATAACTGCTTGGAATGTGGAAGGAGCTTCAGGAATAGGGCTGATCTCAATTACCATCAAATAAGTCACAGTGGAGGGGAAACCCATAAGTGCTTGGAATGTGGAAAGAGCTTCAGTCAGAGAGCTAAACTCATGGCTCATCAGAGAATTCATACAGGAGAGAAACCATATCAGTGTTTTGAATGTGGAAAGCGCTTCAGGAATAGGACCCATCTCACGTCCCATCAAAGAACTCACAGCGGGGAGAAACCCCATAAGTGCATGGAATGCGGAAAAATCTTCCTGCAGAGGGATCAGGTAAAGGCTCATCAGAGAATTCATACAGGGGAGAAACCATATCAGTGTGTGGAATGCGGAAGGAGTTTCAATAGGAAGGACAATCTCGCTTCCCACCAAATAACACACAGTGGGAAGAAACCCCATCACTGCTTAGAATGTGGAAAGAACTTCAGTCACAGGGCTGTGCTCAAGGCCCATCAAAAAATTCATATAGGGGAGAAACCACACCAGTGTTCAGAATGTGGGAAGAGCTTCGGTAAGAAGGCTGTGCTCACATCCCATCAAAAAATTCATATAGGGGAGAAACCACACCAGTGTTCTGAATGTGGAAAATGCTTCAGTCAGAAGGTCCACCTCACTTCCCATCAAAGAACTCATACAGGGGTGAAACCATATCTCTGCATGAAATGTGGAAAGCCTTTCAGTCGGAAGGATAGTCTCACTTTACATGAAAGAATTCACAGAAAAGAAGAGCCATATAAAAGCTTCAAATGTGTAAGGGACTTCATTAAGGGACCCCAGTTCACTTCCCATCAAATAACACACAGTGGTGAGAAAGCATATCAGTGTTTGAAATGTGGGAAGAGCTTCAAATGGAAAAATAGTCTCACTTTACATCAAACAATTCACAGTGAAGAGAGACCATATCAGTGCTTGGAATGTGAGAAGAGCTTCAAATTGAAGAAAAGTCTCACTTTACATCAAATTCTTCACAGTCAGGAGAGACCATTTCAGTGCTTGGAATGTGGAAAATGCTTCAGTCGTAAGGCATATCTCACTTCCCATCAAACAATTCACAGTGAGGAGAGACCATATCAGTGCTTAGAATGTGGAAAGAGCTTCAAATGGAAGAAAAGTTTCACATTCCATCAAAGAATTCATACAGGGGAGAAACCATATCAGTGCTTAGAATGTGGAAAGAGCTTCATGCAGAGGTCTAAGATGACAATCCATCAAAGAACTCACCACAAGGAGACTCATAGCATTTGAAGATGGCTGACACATCTCCTCTTAATCTCCTCTTTTTGAGACAAAACATATCCAACTCAGAACTCTGGCTTTAGGGCGGTGTATCATTTGGGTCTTCCTCCTTTGCACGTGTTCCAGCTTGACAATATCCTCCTTTTATTGTGGCATCCAGAACTGGACCCTGTACTCCAGGTGTGTTCTGACCAAGGCAGAAGGGAGCAGTAATATCATGTCCAATCATCAGGACGCCAGATGTCTGTTGATGCAGCCTAAAATAACATTAGCTTATTTTGCTGCTGCCTCACACTGTTGACTCGTGTTAATCTTGTGGTGTACTAAGACCCCTAGGTCCTTTTCACAAGTAAAGCATCCCTGACAAATGGCCATCCAAGCTCTGCTGAAAACTTCCAACAAAGGAGAATACACTACCTCCTGAGGGAGACAGTTCCACTGTTGACAGCTCTTACTGTCAGAAGGTTCTTCTTGATGCTTAGTCAGAATCTCCTTTCCTGTAACTTGAAGCCATTGATTTGAGTCCTACTCTCCAGAGCAGGAGAAAACAAGCCTGCTCCCTGGAGCAGCCCTTGAGATATCTGAAGTTGGCTGTTGCATCTCCTCTGTCTCCTCTTTCCCAGGCTAAACATCCCCAGCTCCCTCAACAGTGGTTCCATGTGGTGGGTGAGTTTCTTGTTATTTTCCAGAAAGGTTAAGAATAACTCTGCAGCTGGATTAGCCCATTGTTCCACCCAAAGGCCTTTCTTAAAAAGGAAGACAAGACCGGCCCTGCCATGAGTCTTGCCTCAGGCAGTGGCTTTGGGTGAAGCAGCAGTGTCTCTGCCCAGGGAGGCCCTTCCATGACAGAGGAAGCTGGCTGAAGTCTTGTCAGGATTTGGTCTGTCCAGCAGTGGCAAGCATCTTGGACTCATCAGGGCCTGGCAGAGGAAGAGAACCAAAAAGATGCCATAGCTCCTGCTACAGCTGAAGGTAAAGAAGGGTCCTGAGAGCAGACCCAACGCCTCTCTCCTGCGCCCCAGAGGCCCTTGCTGCAATGCAGAGGAGGCCACGAAGGCTGCTCATTGGGGAAGGGGAGCCCAAAGCAGAACCCCTGTTCCTGCTCACTGCAACATGCTGACCTTCCTTTTGTTGCCTCATTTCCTAGTCTTCAGTCCTGGCCTAAGAACAGGCATGGCCAAACTCGGCCCTCCAGATATTTTGGGACCACAGTTCCCACCATCCCTGAACACTGGTCCTGTTAGCTAGGGATGATGGGAGTTGTAGGCCAACAACATCTGGAGGGCCAAGAGGCAAGAGGTTTCAACACCAAGTGGTAAGAATCCCTGTTTGCTTTTCTCCTCTATTTGGCAAAAGGTTGTAGTTCAGCAGCAGGGCAGTTGCTTGGTATGCAGAAGGGCTTGAGTTCAATCCCCTTCTGGAGAGGTGCTGCCAGTCAGGGTAGGCCAGTGCTGGCCAAAGGTGTCCAATTCTAAATATGCTTTTGCTGCTACTTCTTTGAAACATATGTTCATGGGATGTCCTTTCATTTCATCGTATCAAAGAACATCTTCAAAGTTGGTTACATCATAGACAATTACAGGATATATTTAAGGAGGATAACAAAAAAGGCTTCTCATATTTGGCTTCCAATTTCTAAAAGGAAGTGATAGAAGAAAACACAAAATTATTAAAAAAGGCAAATAACATCCTTTTGGAATGGGAGACCAAAGATGAAGAAGTAAAATCAGTAATGATTAAATGGGTGCAAGATGTAGGGCATAATATACAATTTCACGAATGATAAAATTGTAGAAAATAAATTTGAAATTTACAGGTTGCATATTATTGAGAGAGAATTATATGAAAATGATGTACAGATGGTATTTATGGGCAAAAATGTATAAAAACGAAAAGAAAGTGTTGGAGATGTGAAACAGAAGGTACGTTCTATCATATGTGGTGGGATTGTAAGAAGGTAAAATCCTACTGGGAAATGATATACAATGAATTGAAGAAAATGTTAAAAATAACTTTTGTAAAAAAACCAGAAGCCTTTTTATTAGGTATTTTAGGTCAAGACATACCAAAAGAAATGAGGACTTTATTTATGTGTGCCACTACAGAAGCAAGAATGTTGACTGCACAAAATTGGAAGACTGGAGAAATACCAACTAAAGAACAATGGCAGGAGAAGTTGATGAACTATGCAGAACTGGCAAAAATGACAGAAAGACTAAGAGGGAAAAAACAACAGAGACTTTGAACAAGATTGGGAGCCATTCATAATATATTTGCAGAAACAAAGGCAATAGACATGATGGCAGGATTTAAATAAACATCCACATTATGAGCATCAGAAAATGTTTGGAAGATAGTGAAATAAGATGATGTATTTAATTTTAATTTTATGTTTTTAAGGTTTGATGTTATGTTATTAATAACTTTTTCTGTTGAGAGATAGCAAAGTGGGTGAAAATAGAAACAAACCAGAAGCGCAAGTTGAGGGAAGTCTTGGAGGGGAGGGAGGGAGGAATATATAGGAAATGTTAAGAATTTGAGATGTATGTAATGAACGAAAATGAAAAATGAATAAAAAAATTAAAGAAAGAAACATATGTTCATGGGATGCCCAAAGCTTGCACATTTTTGGAGGAAAGTATTAAGGTGCCTACGAACTACATACCAACTTTATATGCATTGACAACGGGTTAATGTAAATGTACACTTTGCATCCTTCCTTCTGCTAAACAACGGAGATTGATTCACTGGAAAGATAATGCCAAGGTCCCCTTTGAACGATGGATACAAGATAGGACTATTCTTGCAACATAGGAGTGTAGATTGTGGAGAAATAGAATGCATTTATAAAAACAGTGATTTGTTTTGTGGTACCTCAGGTGAAGTACTTAATTCGTTCCGGAGGTCCGTACTTAACCTGAAACTGCTCTTAACCTGAAGCACAACTTTAGCTAAGGGGGGCCTCCTGCTGTTGCCGCGCCGCCAGAGCACGATTTCTGTTCTCATCCTGAAGCAAAGTTCTTAACCTGAAGCACAATTTCTAGGTTAGTGGAGTCTGTAACCTGAAGTGTATGTAACCTGAGGTACCACTGTAATATTTTACTTGTTACTATATTGTACTACTTATATACCTACATATTGTATTGTATCACAGTTTCAAGCCATTTCCTTTGGTTTGACCTTTCTCCATCTTTTTCACTTCATTTCTCTACTGAAAATTGACAACAAAATAGAAAGTTTAAGAGAAAAAGAGAGGTTGAATGGTGCATTTCCTTTGGGGGGGGGTTTCCCGTGGGAGTGGGAAGAGGTTCATAAAAGAGAGAAGTGCCGCTCCCGATGCAGCCCATGTGGAAGGTGTTGAGGCGTCGCTCCTGGTGGGTGCAAGTGGCCCAGATCTGGGAGAATGGCCAGAACGCGGAAGAGGCCGGAGAACCTTCCACCAGGAGCCGTCCAGGAGAATAACGGGACAGGCAAGCAGCCTTGGCTTCCTGGAACAACTGCACTGTTGTCCTTGCACTTAAAAGGACTGCACCCTCTGGGGAGAGAGAGACTTTGTGTTGAGACCTTGTATTGGACTGGTTGCCTCTTTGCTCATTAAATGAATTAAAGACTCCGTCTCTGTGAGATGTGGTTATTTCATTCTGGGGGTCCGAGGGGGAACCTTCTGCAGTGTAGAAACACAACCAACCAGATCCTTGGGTTCCCCTTGGCTATCTACCCCCTCCCAGAGATTGCAGGGCTTCCCCCAGCCACCCATCCCTTTGGTGAGCCAGTCTACCTGCGGGAGATTCTGCAGTCCCCCTCTGGGCATGTGGCCCTTTCCACCCGAGCCCGTTCAAGGTATGGAGGGCACACGGAGGGCACACGTTCAAGGTATGGAGTCACACTTCTCTGAAGTCTCTCAGGCCCACTCACCTCACAGAGTGTGCGTTGTGGGGGAGGAAGGGAAAGGAGATTGTGAGCTGCTTTGAGACTCCTTTGGGTAGCGATAAAGCGGGATATCAAATCCAAACTCTTCTTGGGACTGGCAGTGAAATATACTCGGAGTCGAGAGTGGATTTCATTCTCTTTATTCAGCTCATAGTGGTGAGGAGGAAAGTTCCCCCACAATATCTGCTTTATATACATTATTTACACAATGGGCTGCACGCGATTGGCTAATTCTGGGATTCTCCTGTGGACCAATCAGTTTGTGGATTCACGTCCACCTGGAGCTCGATTGGGTGGCTCCTGTGGACCAATCATACTGCTGCATTGTTTTGGACCAATCAGACTGCTGCATTTTGGATCCTATTCAACTCAGTACATAAGAGGAAGAGAGAGGGAGGGTGTCCGGCCATGCAGGGCTCTCTCAGGGCATCTGCCCTTTCTGCCCGCTCCAGGTGTGGGGTGCGCGGCGGCTCCTTGAAGCCTCACCATCCCCTCGCTGGGGAGCAACAGGTTAGACCCCGAAGCTCCAGAGGCGCAGCTGAGACAGGGTGAACGGGGGAGAAGCTGTTCCAGGGGAGGTGGAGGGTAGATCTGCCCCTGGGCGGAGGAAGCGAGCTGAGGGTTGGCTCCTTGCCCAACAGTGCAGAGGGACCATTCTGACCTCCGGACTCAGCTCCTGTCCGCCCAGCCCAGACCCTGTGACAGAGGACTCCAGTTGGGGCGACACTCAGAGCGAGGCTGGGCTGGAGTCTAGCAGCAAAGGGGGCTTTCAGCTTTGAGCGCCCCCGTTTTGCCTCCTTCCCTTGCCAGCTGCAGCCCCCCCTGATGTTTCTGGACCAACCTCCCATCCCCGATGCAGAGCCTAGGAAGGGGGCTGGGGGAGCATAGCTGCCAACCATCCCTTATTTGGCAGGACAGTCCCTTATCCCAGCGCCGTGTCCCGCTGCTGTCCCTTATCGATGATGTCCCTTAAATTTCCCGGGTTTCCAAGGAAGCAGCTCCTCTCCCTCCCTCCCTGACGGCCAGGAAGGAGGGAGGCTCCAACTGGGTTGCTTGGCTGCGTTGCTCACCCAATAAGGAGGGAGTCTAAGAACGACTGGGGGGTGGAGCTTGCCTGCCTTGTGCTAATCAAATCAGCCATGTTGCCTGGGGACTCGCCTCTGCTCAGCGCTTCCCAGCGGAGAGGTGACGGTGGTTTCCCTTGCTGCATCCCCTTTGCCAGGTTGCTGCGCTGTGGGAACCCCCGCTTGAGGCTTCGTTTGGCTGCTGGCTGGGCTTTCTGCCTTTGGCTCGGAGGGCTCAGAAGTTGAACATACCTGTGGCCCTTGGAAAATCCCTTCTTTTGGCTGCTGGTCCCTTCTTTTCAAATCTGTACGTTGACAGCTATGCTGGGGGCTCAGCCCGAAGAGCCCCCCTCGGTGCCTGCCTGGGGGCGGGGATGCGCTTTGGGGCCGCGTGAGCGCGCAGGGGGGGGACTTCTGGCGGGGAGGCGCTCCGCCTGCTCGGCCCCGGCTGCCTTGCCGAGCCCAGGTCCGCATCCTCGGCGGCCGAGACCCGGGGGAGGCTCCGCGGGGCAGCCTGGCCCGGCCTCCTGGAGGCTGCCCGGCCGGGGGAAGCGGCGGCGGCGGAGAGGTCGGCCCGTCCCTGGAGCTGCTCGACACCCAGCCAGCCTGCAGGGCGCTCTGCGCATGCTCCGCTCTCCCTCTCCCCAGCCCCCTTGCTCAGGAGTGGGGCTGGGCTTCAGAGGGGCTCCTCTTTCCCCTCTCGGCTCCCCCAAATCAGGGACCAGCTGGGCGCGCCAAGGGTTAAGAGCAGCTGAGCCCCATTCCTAGAGAGGGCAGGAAGTGAAGGGGGCGGGTCTTCCGGAGGCGCCCCTCTTGTCTCCTCGGGTGAGTCTCCCCCTCTTCCCTGGCTGGGCCTTGAAGGGGGTCCAGGGGGGCTGCAGGGGGTCCTGCCGTGGGGGGTGGGCTGCTCAGCTGGGGGCCTCTCCCCCCCACCAGGCGAGGGGTCCTTCCATTGGGGGGAGGAGGGGGGCAAGAAACCCCCCTTGGGGACCCCGGGCAGCTCCGCCGGGAGGGCTGGGCAGCATCCCCTGGGATCCCTCCCCGAGACGGGGGGGGGGATGCAGGAGGACCCCCAAGCATCTATGGCTCTGGGGATTCTGCAATGGGACATCACCATTGCGGTTATGATTATGATTATGATTATTATTATTATTAACCTTCCCTTCCCCCAGAGTTCCCAGGGCACATTACAACATTAAAACTATAGATTAATGTTAAAATGTTATATGTTATATTTTAATTTAAAACTCATGCTGGTAACTTCAAGAACACTCTCCCACCATCTCGTCCCACCATCTCGTCCTCCGTCGTCCCCTTCTCCTTGTGCCCTCCATCTTTCCCAACATCAGGGTCTTTTCCAGGGAGTCTTCTCTTCTCAGGAGGTGGCCAAAGTCTTGGAGCCTCAGCTTCAGGATCCGTCCTTCCAGTGAGCTATGAAATCAAAACTGCAGCCCAGACCTAAATCGCAGGTGCTTCCCCAAATGCTCAGATCTGCATCCCCCAGACTGAAGAGGAAGCCTTGGGGAGAAGCCTAGAATCTTGGCCTTGGAAGGTGCCCAAGGGACATCTACTGTAGTCCAGCCCCTGCCCTGCAGGAATCTCAGCTCTATTTGCCCATTGCAGGCGGCCCCCCACCTTCTGCTCAGAAACCTCCAAGGAAGGAGAGGCCGCCATCTCTCCTGGGGGTGACAGGGCCCAGCAGCTCTTTGGTTTTTCCAAATGCTTAGTCGGAATCTCCTTTCTGCAGGAGATCCAAGAGGCGAGGCCATGGTGGGAAGGAGGGGCAGTGCGGCCTAATGGTTAGAGTGCCAGACTGGGAGAGCAGGGCTCGATTCGCCACTCAGCCATGAAGCTCCCTGGGTGAGCTTGAGTCAGTCACCATCTCTTCGCCTCGCCTTCCTCACAGGGTTGTTGTGCGGG
Organism: Podarcis melisellensis; assembly: GCF_964234715.1. Classification (NCBI taxonomy): domain Eukaryota; kingdom Metazoa; phylum Chordata; class Lepidosauria; order Squamata; family Lacertidae; genus Podarcis; species Podarcis melisellensis. The sequence continues at coordinate 353,010 of NC_138530.1, read as the reverse complement.
TGAAATAGGGAACAGGAGAATCATGTATTCCACCCTGAGATCCTGGGAAGATGAAAGGGGTCTGTACGTGTAATAAATAAATCCCAGGGTGCAGGTGGGGTGAAAGAGGCAGCCCCCTCCGAGGGCTGAGAGTAAGTGGGAGACCCTCTCTCCACAGCCCCCTCTGCTCCAGCTCCGGTTCCCCAAGTCCCCTGGCAAGGAGGCTGGGTTGTTACACCACTCTAGGAATTGCAGGAGAGGGCTCTTTCCTGTCCGCTCACCGCATCCTGAACAAACGACGGTTCCCAGGATTCTGGGGAGGAAGCCGTAGCTCTGGAAAGGGCTCTGGTCCTGCTTGGCAGATGCACCACAGGTGGAGCCTGGCTGGGGGTCCGGGGTCTTCTTCTAATGCTTTATAATATGATAATAATTTAAAGGGCTCTGGTCCTGCTTGGCAGATGCGCCACGGGGTCCGGGGTCTTCTTATTGGGCTTAATAATAATAATAATTTATACCCAGCCCACCTGGCCGGGTTTCCCCAGCCACTCTGGGCGGCTTCCAACAAAAGATTAAAAATGCTTTAAAACATTAGTGATTCAAAACTTCCCTAAACAGGGCTGCCTTTAGAAACAAGGATCTTAGGAATAATAGGCCCAAATAAAGAGGCTGTCTTCTTCTTTCATTTGTGCATCACAAAATGGGCAGAGATGTCCGCAGCATGTGGTCAGTACTGTTTGTGGGTTCTTGGTTCGTGAATGGGTCTAAACCAAACCAGGAACAAAGGGGAAAGAGGACAGAAGTGGGTGAGATCAGTCCCCGTGGCCCCCCAGGCGCCAGGTCAGGAGTGCCTCTGGCTGGGCTGAGATTCAGCCTCCTCAAGAGTCATTTTCCTCCTCTGCCATCTGAAGTCTCTGGGTGAAGGCGGGAGGAGCCTGTGATTGACAGCGGAGCCAGGCCGGAGTCGGGGTGCAGTTCCCCCGAAAGGCCACCAGGGGGCCGGAGCCTCTCTCTCTCTGATTGGCTGCCCAGCAACCAGCCAAAGGGGCGGAGCCAGCACTTTGGGCGGGAAAAGAAAAGGAGCCGCTTCTGAGGGAGTTTTTAGTCAGGGGCAGAAAAGGGAAGAGAGCGAATTATTGATCATTATGATGATTATTTTATCATTTATACCCCTCCCATCCGGCTGGGCTCCCCCAGCCACTCTGGGCAGCTTCCAGCACATATAAAACCATAGTAAAATGTCAACCCTGAAAAGCGAAGCTTCCCCAAGGAGGGCCTTCAAGTGAGCCAGGCTCCTTTGGAGAGATAGAAGCAGAAAGAGGGATCTGGACCCAGGACTGGACTGAGGGAGAAGAAGGGGCTCTGGATGGAGCCTCTCTGAGGAGAATCTGGTCTCTGGCCAGAGGAAGAGCCAGTGGAGCCTCTGGGGAAGGCAGGCAGGCAGGCAGACAGACGGATAGACAGACAGGCGTCCCATGGGGGGCTGAGTCGGGAGCAGAGAGGGAGAAGTCGTGGGAAGACCCTCTGAACCAGAGCTGTCCACTTTCAGATTGGAAAAGAAGGGATCCGCAGCCTCGAAAAGAAGGGATCAGCAGCCTCCCCTGTCCCGGGGACAGTCGGCGGGATATCGAACAATCCGCGATAGCGCTGGAATAAGGGAATTTCCCTCAAAAAAGGGGAGGTTGACAGCTATGCTCTGACCGGGGTCTCCTTCCCGTCTGGAGGGGAGAAGGGGACCCCGAGGTCGGGGATCTTCTTTGGAAAGACCTCCGCAGTGGCATTGCTCAGAGAGTCGGGTCCAGGACGAAAAGCTCCCTTCTCTGGAGGCAAAGAATGAGGCTGCGCCCAAAGCTTTTCACGGAAACGTCTGCCATTGCTAGGGAAAGGAGCAGCAAGGCCGGGAAGCATTTGGCCCCCTCTTTTGCACACCTCAACGTCTCCCTCAAGTGGAAGAACCAATCTGGAGAGAAGCTGCGCCTGTACTACTGTGTTTAGGCCTTTGACATCTTTCCGTTTAGTTTTATAATAACTTCTACCTGAAAGATTGCCTCTCCTGACCCAACTTTCTTTTTTTTTAATATAATATTTAATACCTTTCCCAACAATTTAGACACTACAGAAAAGAAAAACCATACAATACAAAACAAAAAAACCCACTACATTACACTAAGAAAGCACTAACATTAAACTAACAAAACAAACACAATTTAAAACACATCAAATACTTTCAACAACTTATCTTTCATTTACTTGTTTCCGCGACCTCCTCACACCTCCCTTTTTGTATTCCACTTCTATTAATTTTTTCAGCTATTCCTTTCCATCTTCCTCTATTTTTAATCTTATAATTATCTTAACACATTCTAACCTTATTTTTCCTTTAATACTCTATTAATCTATTTATCCTTAATTCCTTATAAGATTTCTACTAAAGTCATATAACTTCATTCCAACATTTTCCTAACATTCATTAATTTTACAGTAATTCCGTAAATAATCTTTAAACTTTTTCCATAATAATGAAGCCAATCTTGCACTTTATTTTTAAATTTTTAAATTTTTCAAAACTCTGCAATTTTATTCTGTCTCCATCTTGTTCCAAAATTTCCCAATATTTCGGCCATTTGGCCTCCATATTGAGTTTTTTCTGTGCCTTCGCTTCCATTGGTGACAACCATCTTGGGGTTTTCTTTTCTAACAAATCCTTATATCTTATCCAAACATTAAACAATGCTTTTCTAACAATATGATTTTAAAATGCCTTGTGTGCTTTTACCTTATCATACCACAAATATGCATGCCAACCAAATACATTATTAAAACCTTCTAAGTCCAACATGTCAGTGTTTTCAAGAAGTAGCCATTCTCTCAGCCAGCAAAGAGCAGCTGATTCATAATATAGTTTAAGGTCTGGCAGGGCAAATCCACCTCTTTCTTTAGCATCAGTTAATATCTTAAATTTTATTCGAGGCTTCTTGCCCTGCCAAACAAATCTAGAAATATCTTTCTACCACTGACCCAACTTTCTTTCACCAACTTTTTGTGTTAAAAAAAAAAGCTATTCTTCTTTGAACCAACTCCTGCCTCAGACTGCAAATTACTAGGTCTTCCCTCAGAAAAGACGCCCCCCCAGCCTGTGGCAAACAGTAGAAATTTGGTGGGTCAACGATAATGAGTCTGTGACATATGAGTTGGTGCTTAGCGGTGGGCTCTGCTCCAGAGGCTCTTCAGAGATTGGGGTCCAAGTGAACCCCTCATGGCAGCACCTTGAACGGAGCCCCATTGTTGGGGGGACTCAGTGAGGAGGGGTAGACGCATGGATGCCCCCGGAGATCCTTGGAGAAAAAGGTGGGATAGAAATGCCATTAATAAAGGGAGCCCAGCCCATAATCTGGGTGCTGCCAGATGGGTCTGGCATGACTTGTTTTCGAGAAACCCCTGCTGGGTCTTAGTAATCACAGCATCCTTTTCTCAGTCCTCACAGACTGACGGTTTAATTATCTGTTCTAGGACCTTCCCTGGTTGCCTGGTATCAATCTCAAGCTCACCGGTCGGTAGTTTTTCCTGTTTTTGAAGATGGGGACAACACTTGCCCCCCTCCAGTCTGCAGGAACCTCTCCTGTTCTCCAAGAATCCTCAGAGCTCTAGATGAAGGCTCTGAGCTTACATCCCCAAGCTCCTTCAGTACCTTGGATGCAGCTCAGCAGGTCCTGGAGATCTGAATTCACTTGAAGAAGCCAGGTGTCCAGTTACTCCCTCTTTTCCGATCCTGGACTGCAGCTCCCTCCTTGCACCATTTATTCTTTTATCACTAGGTTGGGCATCACTTTCCTTATGCAGCCACACTGTTTTCCCTAGATGCCTCTCACTTTTCTTTCCTGTTGGGACTGCCTGCATTTGGGCCTTCAATATTTCACCTTGAAGAAGCTCCCATTTCTTTTAGCATTTCAGAACATAGGATCTCGCCCAGTATCTCCTTAAGCCTTTTAAAATTGGCCGCCTTAAAGTGAATTCCTGACTACACTCAGCTTTCGTTTCCCTCTGTCTCAGGAAACCTCAAGAGGACATGATCACTTCCGAGTTTCCCAGTATTTCCACTTGGTTGATCAGTTCCCATCTGTTGTTGAGGACTAGGTCCAAGACAGATGATCCCCTTCTTGTTTCTTCCACCTTCTGGGTCATGAAATTGTCAGTGAGGCAATTCTGCATGGTCACTTTTCTGAGACCAGGGCCAGAGACATACTTCTCTTTCTTCTTACTTTTTTTCCTGTTAATGAAAGTTCAGAGTCGGGGCTGTGGTGCAGTCCAGCCCAGGCTCCTAGCAAGACTCAGCCACGCTTGCTCAGGAAACATTTCTCTTCTCCTGACCAAGTATCAGTCTGGTAACAGACCAATATGTTTCCTTTGTAGGATTTGCTAGCACCTCTAGATCGGACCATCAGACCTCGGCAGAAGACTACAGGATTCCTTCCGATCTCTTGGAGGCTTCATGAGAGCCCAGATGGATGAGCAAGACTCAGCTGGCCCTGAAGCAGGAGGAGGCCCTGCCCTCCAAACTGGGAGCAGTGGGGGATTCTGGGAAAACTCAGAGCAGAAGATCCCGGGTGAGGAGGACACCCTCCGCTCAGAGGTGCAGAGCCAGCAGTTGACACAGTCCGGCTCTCAGGAGGCCAAAGGACCCCGAGAGGCTTGCGGCCGACTCCACCACCTCGACTGTCGGTGGCTGAAGCCAGAAAGTCATACAAAAGCTCAGATGCTGGACCTGGTGATCTTGGAGCAGTTCCTGGCTGTCCTTCCGCTGGAGATGGAGAGCTGGGTGAGGGAATGTGGAGCAGAGACCAGTTCCCAGGCTGTAGCCCTGGCCGAAGGTTTCCTCCTGAGTCAGGCGGAGGAGAGAAAGCAGGCAGAGCAGCAGGTGAGAGAGACTTTCCTCTGGAAACTCCCAAGGGGCTCCAAGCAAGATGCTCTCCTAACGGCTCGTCCTCTTTGGAGAAGCAAGGGATGAGAGCTGCTCCGATCATTCCTTTTCTAATCCTTCTCCCCATTCTCTGTTTTAAATCCTTGCTACTCTTTCAGGGAAAGGATCTCTTTGCGGAAATGGGCCTGAAGTCCTGTGAGGCAGAAAAGACTCCGTTGGACGCCAGAGGGAGGCCACTGGGTAAAGAGGAAGGAGTTTTTCTTCTCATTCTGTGGATCTTGAAACTAATCTGTGGGTTCTGTTCATCTTTAGGGGGGGAAGTGCTTGGGGCCAAGAGTGTCAAGGAGGGGAGATGTATTTTGACCCAAATTTAGTTTGAAATGAGTACAAATATCTAAATGCATTTTGCAAGAAAGACATTTTCTAAGGCCCGTCTGTAGCCTGAAATGCGCTGCTGAACCTCTGAGAGACGCAGGAGCTGATGGCTTCCCTTTGACTTTTGTCTCTCGCAGGTGACAGAAGGATGCCCCCCAGACCTCCTCATCCATCTTTTCATGAGAACGGAGGAGAAGCAGCAGCTGTGGAAACAGATCTGGTATGGGGAAAGAGCTGTGTGGGGAAAGAGTCAGAGGAGTGGGGCAGCCAGGGAGCCTCTGGGCCAGAACGAATTTCTCCTCCTCTTGGCTTCTGTCAAAGCCTCTGTCCTGAACAAAGATGGACAATGCCATTCAAGAAGGTTTATGTGCTGACAGGAATGAACAGCCATCTCTCCTTAACTGGGCTTCGGAATGTCACTATTTTTATGATTTATCAGTAGCTGCAGCTATATTTATATACAGTGGTGCCCCGCAAGACGAACACCTCGCAAAACGGGAAACCCGCTAGATGAAAGGGTTTTCCATTTTGGAGGCGCTTCACAAAACGAATTTCCCTATGTGCCTTGTCTTGCGAGTTCCTGCAGGTTTCTTCCCCTTTTTTCCTAAGCCGCTAAGCCGCTTACCAGCTGATCCGCTAAAAGCCACTAAACCGCTAATAGCGCTAATCCGCTAAGCTGTCAATGGGCTTGCTTCGCAAGACGGAAAAACTGCTATACGAAGAGCCTCACGGAACAGATTAATTTCATCTTGCGAAGCACCACTGTATTGATCTAATCAGGCATCTAAGCAGTTGAGAAGCTTCCAAGAAGTTGAGAAGCCATAACAAACCGTGGCCGGGATTCACCTCAGCAGCCCCCTCCTCCCCCTCTCTGTGCCCCCATGAGCCCCTTGAAGTTGGCTGTAGGGCAGAGGGAGGGTCCCATCGCCCCCCCCCCAAGCAGCACACAGCAGGAGTTGAGAAGGGAGCATTCTGTCTGGCAGACAGGAATACTTCCACAGACAGAACGATTTGAAGAACACCATGCGGAGGTCCACCCATTCACACAAAGATTAATACCCATCATTAGAATGCACAGTAAAATAATTCAATTGAAATGCTAAAATAGGCATCCAGACCTAAAATGTGCCGCAAAATAATCCCATTAAAAGAACACAACAATGAATGGAAAGAAACCAACTGAGCAATGTATAGTGGATAATCTTTATGCTGTCTCAGAAGAGGACCTTTTTCCTTTTCCTTCAGGGTCCTCTGTGCTTTGAAGACGTCGCTGTGTATTTCACCGAGGAGGAGTGGGCGTTGCTGGATCCTGACCAGAGAGCTCTGCATAAGGAAGTCATGGAGGAGAATCGTAGGATTGTGGACTCTCTCAGTAAGGCTTCCTGCTGGACTTTAATATATGTTTTGAAATACACCCACCCACCCCTGTGAGAATCCTGCAATATTTTGATGGCGCTTGACAGCATCTGGGATTCTCCTTCCCCGCAGCTCACCTTGAATCTACTGTTCTGTCTGTAAATATTCTTGCCCCACAGATGCCTTTTTAAACCATGACCAGGCTGGTCTGAGCTGCCCAGACCTTCTTGAATGTAACCTTCCGTGTGGTGGCAGAAGTAACAGCTTCTGTGAGGTTTTCTGTTTTTGCTTCGGTCACTTTCTGGTTGACCAAAGAGACAACTGGCCTTGCAGATGGATGAGATTCCATGATTAGGCCAAACAAGATCTATCCTGGAAGATCCCAGGTTGTTTGAATCTCAGGTTCCCATCAATCTGTGTGTCAATGAGAGTCAACAAGGGCAGTGAACCCTGTAGTAGGACCTCAGATCTAACTCCCTTGAACTCTTCATTGATCACAAACATTCATTAGCAGTGCTCCATAATTTGAATAATTTGGGGCTCCATTTCTTCCTGAGGCTCTAATCGGTTTCTCTCTTTGATGCAGGTGGTGATGGATTGGAATTTATGAACAGTGGGAACCGTGACATTCACACAGTGGGGAAGTTGTATAAATATTTGGAGTGTGGAGAGAGTTATAGTCTGAGCTCCCATTCTACTTCCCATAAAATATATCCTACTGGGAAAAATCGTTATCAGTACTTGGAAGATGGTAAGACATTTCATCAGAAGACATTTCTCACTTTCCCTAAAAGAACTCACAGCAAGGAGAAACCCCATCAGTGTTTGGAATGTGGGAAGAGCTTCACTCACAGGGCTGTGCTCAAGGCCCATCAAAGAAGTCATACAGGGGAGAAACCATATCAGTGCTTGGAATGTGGAAAGAGCTTCAGTCGGAAGGACCATCTCATATCCCATCAAAGTATTCATACAGAGGAGAAACCATATCAGTGCTTGGAATGTGGAAAGAATTTTAGTCGGAAGGATACCCTTACTTCACATGAAAGAATTCACCGAGGGGAGAAACCATATAAATGCTTGGAATGTGGAAGGGGCTTCATTAAGGGCTGCCAGCTCACTTCCCATCAAACAATTCACACTGGGGAGAAACCCCATCAGTGCTTAGAATGTGGGAAGAGCTTCACTCGCAAGCATAGTCTCGCTTTCCATCAAAGAATTCATACAGGGGAGAAAGCACACAAGTGCTTAGAATGTGGGAAGAGCTTTAGTCGCAAAAATAGTCTCACTTCCCATCAAACAATTCATACAGGGGAGAAACCATATCAGTGCTTGGAATGTGGAAAGAGCTTCAGGCAGAAAGCTAAGCTCACAGATCATCAAAGAATTCATACAGGCGAGAAACAATATCAGTGCTTGGAATGTGGAAAGAGCTTCAGTAGGAAGAGATGTCTCACTTGCCATCAAAGAATTCATATAGGGGAGAAACTATATCAATGCTTGGAATGTGGAAAGAGCTTCAGTCGGAGGTCCTTTCTCATTTCCCATCAGAGAATTCATACAGGGGAGAAACCATATCAGTGCTTGGAATGTGGAAAGAGCTTCACTCGCAAGAATAGTCTCATTTCCCATCAGAGAATTCATACAGGGGAGAAACCATATCAGTGCACAGAATGTGGAAAGAGCTTCACTCGCAAGAATAGTCTCACTTTCCATCAAAGAATTCATACAGGTGAGAAACTATATCAATGCTTGGAATGTGGAAAGAGCTTCAGTCACAGGCAGGGTCTCACTTCCCATCAAATAATTCATACAGGGGAGAAACTCTATCAATGCTTTGAATGTGGAAAGAGCTTCAGTCACAGGCAGGGTCTCACTTCCCATCAAAGAATTCATACAGGGGAGAAGCCATATCAGTGCTTGGAATGTGGAAAGAGCTTCAGTCGGAAGGGACATCTTACTTCCCATCAAACAGTTCACCATGAGGAGAGACTATACCAATACTTGGAATGTGGAACGAGCTTCAAATGGAAGAAAAGTCTCACTTTCCATCAAGGAACTCACAGCAGGGAGAATCATGTTATTTGAAGATGGGTCTCATATGTCCTCTCAATCTCCTCTTTGGCAGACTAAGCCCACCCAGCTCCTTCTACCATTCCTTAAAAGGCTTGGTTTCCAAATGCTTGATTATATTGGTCACCCTTCTCTGCACAGATTCCAACTTCTCAATATCCTCCTTCGAGATCCCATGGACAGTAATACTAAAAGGAAAGGGAGTTCATGATGGCTGGGAGTTTGTTAAGAGGGAGATAGTAAAAGCACAACTTCAGGCAATACCAACGAGATGGAAACATGGAAGGTGCCTAAAGAAGCCAGGGTGGCTATCTAAAGAACTTTTAACTGAGTTAAGATTAAAAAAGGATGTGTACAAAAATTGGAAAAGGGGGGAAACCACCAAAGAGGAATTCAAACAAATAGCCAGCACGTGTAGACAGAAAGTCAGAAAAGCTAAAGCACAGAATGAACTCTGGCTTGCTAGAGAGGTTAAAAGCAACAAAAAAGGCTTTTATGGGTATGTTCGTAGCAAAAGGAAGAACAAAGAAACCGTGGGGTCACTCAGAGGAGAAGATGGTGAAATGCAAACAGGGGATACAGAAAGGGCTGAACTCCTCAATGCCTTCTTTGCCTCAGTCTTCTCTGATAAAGAAAACAATGCCAGACCTGAAGAATCTGGAGCAAATGATTCAGCAGAGGAAACACAGCCCAGAATAACTAAGGAGATAGTACAAGAATACTTGGCTAGTTTAGATGTATTCAAGTCTCCAGGGCCAGATGAACTGCATCCAAGAGTATTAAAAGAACTGGCAGATGTGATCTCAGAACCACTGGCAGTCATCTTTGAGAATTCCTGGAGAACAGGCGAAGTCCCGGCAGACTGGAGGAGGGCAAATGTCCCTATTTTCAAAAAGGGGAAAAGAGAGGACCCAAATAAGTACCGCCCAGTCAGTCTGACATCAATACCAGGGAAGATTCTGGAGCAGATCATTAAGCAAACAGTCTGTGAGAACCTAGAAAGGAATACTGTGAATCACCAATAGTCAGCATGAATTTCAGAAAAATAAGTCATGTCAGACTAACCTGATCTCGTTTTTTGATAGAATTACAAGCCTGATAGATGAAGGGAACGCAGTGGATGTAGCCTACCTTGATTTCAGCAAGGCATTTGACAAGGTGCCCCATGATATTCTTGTAAAGAAGATGGTAAAATGTGGACTTGACTATGCAACCACTCAGTGGATTTGTAACTGGCTGACTGACCGAACCCAAAGGGTGCTCATCAATGATTCCTCTTCATCCTGGAGAAGAGTGACTAGTGGGGTGCCACAGGGTTCTGTCTTGGGCCCGGTCTTATTCAACATCTTTATCAACGACTTGGCTGATGGACTCAAGGGCATCCTGATCAAATTTGCAGATGACACCAAACTGGGAGGGGTGGCTAACACCCCAGAGGACAGGATCACACTTCAAAACGGCCTTGACAGATTAGAGAACTGGGCCAAAACAAACAAGATGAATTTTAATAGGGAGAAATGTAAAGTATTGCACTTGGGCAAAAAAAATGAGAGGCACAAATACAAGATGGGTGACACCTGGCTTGAGAGCAGTACATGTGAAAAGGATCTAGGAGTCTTGGTTGACCACAAACTTGACATGAGCCAACAGTGTGACGCGGCAGCTAAAAAAGCCAATGCAATTCTGGGCTGCATCAATAGGAGTATAGCATCTAGATCAAGGGAAGTAATAGTGCCACTGTATTCTGCTCTGGTCAGACCTCACCTGGAGTACTGTGTCCAGTTCTGGGCACCACAGTTCAAGAAGGACACTGACAAACTGGAACGTGTCCAGAGGAGGGCAACCCAAATGGTCAAAGGCCTGGAAACGATGCCTTATGAGGAACGGCTAAGGGAGCTGGGCATGTTTAGCCTGGAAAAGAGGAGGTTAAGGGGTGATATGATAGCCATGTTCAAATATATAAAAGGATGTCACAGAGAGGAGAAAGGTTGTTTTCTGCTGCTCCAGAGAAGCGGACACGGAGCAATGGATCCAAACTACAAGAAAGAAGATTCCACCTAAACATTAGGAAGAACTTCCTGACAGTAAGAGCTGTTCGACAGTGGAATTTGCTGCCAAGGAGTGTGGTGGAGTCTCCTTCTTTGGAGGTCTTTAAGCAGAGGCTTGACAGCCATATGTCAGGAGTGCTCTGATGGTGTTTCCTGCTTGGCAGGGGGTTGGACTCAATGGCCCTTGTGGTCTCTTCCAACTCTATGATTCTATGATTCTGACATCCAGAATTGAGCACAGGACTCCAGGTGTGGTCTGACCAAGGCAGAAAGGAACATAGTATTACTTCCCATGACCTGGACATTAGACGCCTGTTGAGATAGCCTGAAATAGCATTAGCTTATTTTGCTACTGACTCACCTTGTTGACTCACGTTAAGCTTTTGGTGTCCTAAGACCCTTAGATCCTTTTCACATATGCTACTGGCAAGCGTGGTGTTTCCCATAGAATCATAGAATTGTAGAGATCTAATGGTCTTAGTGGACCACAAGCTGAACATGATTCAATCGCCTGATGGCATCCAGTAAGGAATGTGTGCCTCCGTTTTTTAGCATTTTTAGTTGTCTAAAAATGCTGAATGCTAGATGACACAACCTTGATGGCAGAAAGTGAGGAGGAATTAAAGAACCTTTTAATGAGGGTGAAAGAGGAGAGCGCAAAATATGGTCTGAAGCTCAACATCAAAAAAATGAAGATCATGGCCACTGGTCCCATCACCTCCTGGCAAATAGAAGGGGAAGAAATGGAGGCAGTAAGAGATTTTACTTTCTTGGGCTCCATGATCCCTGCAGATGGTGACAGCAGCCACGAAATTAAGAGACGCCTACTTCTTGGGAGAAAAGCAATGACAAGCCTAGACAGCATCTTAAAAAGCAGAGACATCACCTTACCAACAAAGGTCCGTATAGTTAAAGCCATGGTTTTCCCAGTAGTGATATATGGAAGCGAGAGCTGGACCATCAAGAAGGCTGATCGCCGAAGAATGGATGCTTTTGAATTCTGGTGCTGGAGGAGATTCTTGAGAGTCCCATGGACTGCAGGAAGATCCAACCTCTCCATTCTGAAGGAAATCAGCCCTGAGTGCTCACTGGAAGGACAGATCCTGAAGCTGAGGCTCCAAGACTTTGGCCACCTCAGGAGAAGAGAAGACTCCCTGAAAAAGACCCTGATGTTGTGACGAGAACCTGCTCGCCATCAGTAATAAATCAGTCTCACGCAAAGATGGGTTGAAGAAATCTGACTGCCCAGGAGCTGCTGCAGCCAAACATTTATTGTGTGCAATAGAAAAGATACAAATTCAAGGAGAAAACTTTGCCTCAGGCAGCAGATAAAAGACAATACAATACATGGGTCTCATGCCATCACACCAGGCCCACGTAGTCAATCAAGCTATGCTACGTGGACCAATCATGGGGCAGCATGAGCTGTCCACGTGTTGATCATGCTCCAAGCAATGCCTTTTGCTATGAAATCACCTTGCAATAATAAACTTTTGCCCATGCTCTTATGTGCAAACAACCATTTCCCCACCTGCCCTCTTTTCTTGTTTATATTATAAGAGGGAACCTTTAATCAGAATCATATATCTCATTACCTAAGCGTTTATATTTTGCAACATAAATTCCTCTTGTAACCCCTGTGGTGGGTCTGGGTCGATACCACCATGCAGTACATTGGGCAAACAACGAGGGCAAACATTGAATACAACAGCACAACACAATGAATCCTACAACAAGCAAAATTACAATTAGCAAAATTTTTCTTAACCATGTTCTATTAGGCAACCAAGAAGACAGCCATTCCCATGGATCAAAACCTTCAGGTGGGTTCAAAGGATTATGGGCTATCATTTGTTCCATATGATCAATAGTAGCGGAGATATTGGTCGATTGATCAGATATATACATACAGCAATGAGAATGAATTAAGGCACAAATTCCACCTTTGGAGGCAAGGATTATATCTAAAGGCATTGCTTGGAGCATGATCAACGCGTGGACAGCTCATGCTGCCCCATGATTGGTCCACGCGTTGATCATGCTCCAAGCAATGCCTTTTGCTATGAAATCACCTTGCAATAATAAACTTTCGCCCATGCTCTTATGTGCAAACAACCATTTTCCCACAATGTTGGAAAAGATGGAGGGCTCAAGGAGAAGGGGACGAGAGAGGACGAGATGGTGGGACAGTGTTCTTGAAGCTACCAGCATGAGTCTGACCAAACTGCGGGAGGCAGCGGAAGACAGGAGGGCCCGGCATGCTCTGGTCCAGGGGGTCACGAAGAGGCGGACACCACTAAACGACTAAACAACAAGCAGTCTCTGCTCTGGCTCCCGGTGGAGTACAGGATCAGGTTTAAGGTGCTGGTTTTAACCTTCAAAGCCCTATACGGCCTAGGACCCTCGTACCTACGGGACCGCCTCTCCTGGTATGTCCCACAGAGAAACTTACGGTCTTCAAATAAAAACACCTTGAAGGTCCCAGGCCACAGAGAGGTTAGGCTGGCCTCAACTAGAGCCAGGGCTTTTTCGGCTGCGGCTCCAACCTGGTGGAACGCTCTGTCACAAGAGACTAGGGCCCTGCAGGACTTGACATCTTTCCGCAGGGCCTGCAAGACAGGGCTGTTCCACCTGGCCTTTGGTCAGGGCGCAGCCTGACTCCCTCCTTTGGCAATCTTTACAAAACTTTAGTTTATGGTTGCCATCAATTTTTGATTTTAATTAATTTTTATAATGTTTTATAATGTTGTACTGTTTTAGTGTTATTAGCCGCCCTGAGCCCGGCTTCGGCTGGGGAGGGCGGGATATAAATAAAATTTATTATTATTATTATTATTATTATTATTATTATTATTATTATTATTATTATTGCCTTCCCTGGGAAGAAGGTGGAGTGGATGTCTGAAACTCATTGTCAAACTGAAACTCAATCCAATAATAATAAAAATAATAAATTTTATTTATATCCCGCCCTCCCCAGCCGAAACCGGGCTCAGGGCGGCTAACAACAATCAAAATAATCCAACGATTTTAAAAACATTTCATTATAAAAATTAATTAAAATCAAATTTATGGCCACCAATCCAGATAAGACTGAGGCAGTTAGTCAGTGGTGCCCTAGACCAGATGGCTGGGAGATGGCCTGCTCTTAAAAAAAATTAAATTGGTTTTACATAAAGTTATACACGATAACTGTAACCTTTCCGAAACATACAAAAATATCAAGGTTCTTTCAAACCTTCAGACCTTCCCCCCCATGGGTTCCAGTTCTAAAGATGTTATCTTTCCCCTTTTTCCTGCATCTTTTCCCATTATCCATCTCTTATGTAACCATAGTAACCAAAGTTCAGTTCACATTACAAGTGTCATTGCATCCCTGCCTGTGATTTTAACTGTCTACAGTGGTCTTTCAAGTATACAATAAAATGATTCCAGTCTTTTAAAAAGACTTGTTCTTCCTGGTTTCTGATCTTTCCCCTTAGTCTCGCCATTTCTGCGCATTCCATCAGTTTGGTCTGCCGCTCTTCCTTAGTCGGTACTTCACCTTCTTCCCATCTCTGGGCCAAAAACATTCTTGCTGCCATCATTGCATACGTAAATAGTCTCTTATTTTCTTTGGTAATGCATCACATATTATATTATAACAGAAAAGCCTCTGGTTTTCTGACAAAAGTTTTCTTAAGCATTTTTCTTAACTCAGTATATATCATTCCCCAGAACGCTTTTACCACTCCACAGGACCACCACATATGATAAAAGGTACCTTCTTTTTTATTATTATTAATTTTTATTAAAGTTTCCACAAAATTTTTATCAACACAAACAAAACATAAATACATAACAATAAAAACATAAAACACATATAATTTCGAGTCTTAATTTCTTATACCTTACTTTCCCGACTTCCTCATACCTCCCCTTCCTGCATTCTCATGTCTATAATTATTTAACAAATCCCTCCCTTATTTCAACTTAATTTTAATAACACTCATTTTTTTTTAACTTGTCCATTACCACTGTTAACCCCTATTTTTCTCATCCAGCATCAACCTAACATTCACTAATTTTTGCATATTTCTTTAGATAGCCCTTAAATTTTTTCCAATCCTCTTCCGCCGTGTCTCTTCCCTGGTCCCGGATTCTGCCAGTCATTTCCGCCAGTTCCATGTACTCCATCACCTTCATCTGCCATTCTTCCACGATGGGTAGCTCTTGTGTCTTCCAATACTTCGCGATGAGTATTCTTGCTGCTGTTGTAGCATACATAAAAAATGTTCTATCTTTCTTTAACACGAATTGGCCGACTATACCCAGGAGAAAGGCCTCTGGTTTCTTAGGGAAAGTGTACTTAAGTACCTTTTTCAGTTCATTATATATCTGTCAGGGAACTGCCATCAGAAGAGCAGGTGGTGGAAGGGCTCCAGGAGGTTAGGAGAGACTTAACAGCAGAGGAGGGAACCAGCAGGGGGAGAGAAGGAGCTCCGAGGGAAAGGGAGTCGGAAAGAGGGCTCTGGGACACTTCTAGCGAAAACAGTGAGGAGGTTTCAGGACCTCCTATAGGGACACCACACCTCGCCGGAAACTGTCACGCCGAGAGTCCAGAAGACGCGTTTCCGTTAAGGAGCTTTTATGTTGGAAGAGATTCCGCAAACGCCCACTGTCGGATTCTGCCAGCGACTGAGGGAGCCATGCTGAAGGGCTCCGCTAAAGACAGAGTTTTGCTAAGCTGAGCAAACCCTGAGGGACTAAACTTTTACGCACAAGCAGTTCATCATCCCATCACAATATCATTTCACAGAAAGCCTTAATCCTTGGGCACGTCCACCAAAGGGGAAAGAATGCTCCTTCAATTTCCTTACATTTCCAACAT
Organism: Podarcis melisellensis; assembly: GCF_964234715.1. Classification (NCBI taxonomy): domain Eukaryota; kingdom Metazoa; phylum Chordata; class Lepidosauria; order Squamata; family Lacertidae; genus Podarcis; species Podarcis melisellensis. The sequence continues at coordinate 337,397 of NC_138530.1, read as the reverse complement.
TTATTATCGGGCAAATGGTAGTTTGACTGGGGTCATGTACCACCTGTAAATCATTTTCATAATATTTTCTCTCAAGGCATTACATGCCGTAAACTTTATCCTTCTTTCCTTTTACATTTCCAGCACAAATTTGAGCTGGTTCTATACATTTTTGCAATTTTACTCAGTGTTAGGTACCAACAGTACATCATTTTCATATAGTTTTCTTTCAACGGAACAGCAAGCCGTAAACTTCAAATCCTCATTCCATGACTTTTCCCATGATAAAAATTGTATATTATAACCAAAGTCTCTTGCCCATCACTGATCTAACCTCATCATTTTCAGTTTACCATTCTAGGGAGATGGCCGGCTCTTGATGGGGTTACACTTCCTCTGAAGGAGAGCTTCATAGCTTAGGGTCTTCCTGGATCCTTTCCTGTCGCTCCAGGCTCAGGTGGCCTCCGTGACCCAGAGTGCCTTCCATCAGCTTCGGCTGGTGGCCCAACTACGCCCCGGTCTGGACAGGGATCAGCTAGCTACTGTTGTCTGTGCTCTGGCGGCAACCTCAAGGTTAGATTACTGCAATGCGTTACACGTTGGGCTGCCTCTCAAGACGGTTCGGAAACTGCAGCTGGTGCAGAATTCAGCGGCCAGGTTGCTCATCAGAGCAAGGCGGTTTGAGCATATTGCACCAATCCTGGTCCAACAGCACTGGCTGCCCATTCAGTGTGCTGGTTTTGACCTATTAAGCCTTAAGCAGCTCAGGACCGCAATTCCTCAAGGACCGCCTCTCTCCATATGAACCTCCCCGGACCCTGAGATCATCTTCTGAGGCCCTTCTTCGTGTCCCTCCTCCTTGAGAGGTCCAGAGGGTGGCAGCACAGGAACGGGGCCTTCTCTGCACTGGCTCCCCATGTGAAGAATGCTCTCCCCAGGGAAGTTCCCCCAAGCGCCTTTGTTATACACCGTTATGCACCGGGCAAAAATGTTCCTTTTTAACCTTTGGTTGATTTGATTGACATCCTATGCCCTTTTAAAATGTAGTTGGGGGGGAGCGTTTACCGGGTGGTGGTTGTTTTTATTTTGATGATTCTGCGGTTTTATATTCTGGTTTTATTTTGTGAATTGCCCTGAAAGCCTGTGGGCATAGGGTGGTATATAAATTTAACTCAGTGGTACCTCGGGTTACATATGCTTCAGGTTACAGACTCCGCTAACCCAGAAATAGTACCTTGGGTTAAGAACTTTGATTCAGGATGAGAACAGAAATCGTGTTCTGGTGGCGCGGCAGCAGCAGGAGGCCCCATTAGCTAAAGTGGTACCTCAGGTTAAGAACAGTTTCAGGTTAAGAACGGACCTCCAGAACGAATTAAGTCCTTAACCTGAGGTACCACTGTAAATAAGTAACATGTCTCTTCCCAGGATTCTTTCCCCCTCTGGATAAACAGCTCCTGCTGAAGTTGGAGAGGGGTAGCGAGAGAGAGTGGCAGTCGCAGACCCAGCACCCCCCTCTTGCACCCCAGAGGCGCTTGCTCTAAAGGGGAAGGAGAGGCCAAGGCAGCCCCCCTTTTCCTGCTCACACCAACATGTGGACCTTCCCTTCCTCTGTTGGGTGAGGCAAGGACCCCTGGACGGTCAGGTCCCGGCAAAGGCGACTGGGGCGCAGAGCTCATCTCCCTTCAGGCCGAGGGAGCCGGCAGTGTTGGTCCGCAGACAGCCTTCCGGGTGATTTAGGCAACAGGACTAAACCGCTTCTGGCCAGAGCGCCCAGAAACACCACCGTGGTACCTATTTCTCTACTTGCGCTGGTGTGCTTTTGAACTGCTAGGTTGGCAGGAGCTGGGACAGAGCAAGGGGAGCTCAGTCATGGGAGTTGGAACCACAGACCTTCCGCTGGGCAGCCCAAGTCTCAGTGGCTTATAGACCACAGAACCCCCTGCGCCCCACAACCTGTCCATAGTTGTCAACCTTCCCTTTTTTGCGGGAACTTCCCTTATTCCAGCACCATTTCCCACTGCGATCCTGGATTGTTAGATCTCCCATAGACTGTCCCTGGGACGGGTGAGGCTGATAATCCCTTATTTTCAAATCTGAAAGTTGACAGCTATGGCAGGATCCTGGGCCGGATAGGTCCCCCTTGGCGCAATGCAGCTGCCTTGGGGCTCTTCCTGCATGGAGCCTCCAGGGCCAGAGCCAGTCTACCTTAGCGGGCCAAAGGCGCTCTCCTCCTGCTTGGGGCGCCTGGGTGCCACTGTGGGCGCAGGATCCTGGGCCGGATGGGTCCCCTTTGGCGCGAGGCACCTGCCTTGGGGCTCTTCCTGCATGGAGCCTCCAGGGCCAGAGCCAGTCTACCTTAGCGGGCCAAAGGCGCTCTCCTCCGGCTTGGGGCGCCTGGGTGCCACTGTGGGCGCAGGATCCTGAGCCGGATGGGTCCCCTTTGGGATTCTTCCTGCACGGAGCCTCCAGGGCCAGAGCCAGTCTACCTTAGTGGGCCAAAGGCGCTCTCCTCCTGCTTGGGGCGCCTGGGTGCCACTGTGGGCGCAGGATCCTGGGCCGGATGGGTCCCCTTTGGGATTCTTCCTGCACGGAGCCTCCAGGGCCAGAGCCAGTCTACCTTAGTGGGCCAAAGGCGCTCTCCTCCTGCTTGGGGCGCCTGGGTGCCACTGTGGGCGCAGGATCCTGGGCCGGATGGGTCCCCTTTGGGATTCTTCCTGCACGGAGCCTCCAGGGCCAGAGCCAGTCTACCTTAGAATGGCAGAGCACAAGGGGGGAGGAAGGTGCTCTCCTCCTGCTTGGGGCGCCTGGGTGCCACTGTGGGCGCAGGATCCTGGGCCGGATGGGTCCCCTTTGGCTCCATGCAGCTGCCTTGGGATTCTTCCTGCACGGAGCCTCCAGGGCCAGAGCCAGTCTACCTTAGCGGGCCAAAGGCGCTCTCCTCCTGCTTGGGGCGCCTGGGTGCCAGATTGCTAGATCTCCCATGGACAGCTGATCCCTTGCCAGCTCTGGCCCTGCCTGACTTTCGCCCTGGCCCCTCCCGGCCCCCCCGCCCGGCCTTTTCCCTGCCCATCCGGGGGGGGAAGGGGGCTCCTCTGGACCTCCTCGGCTCCTTCTCCTCCCCCCAGAGGGGACCAGCTGGGCGCCGAAGGCTAGGCAAGGGTTAAGAGCAGCTGAGCCGCACTCCTAGAGAGGAAAGGAAATGACGGAGGCGGGTCTTCCGGAGCCCCTCCCTGGCCCCCCTCTGCTCTCCTCCGGTGAGTCTCCTCTCCCCCCTCGGGGGGGGGTCCCATTGTGGGGAGGGGGAGGCAGGGCTGGGCCAGGGGGGGGCGAGGGGGGGGTTTCCCCAGCGGGGCCCCTAAATGGCAGGGGCTTCCCCAAATGCTCTGATCTGCCTCCCCGAGACTGAGGAGGAAGCCTTGGGGACCCGGAGGGGACCCCAAGGGCATCTAGTCCAGCCCCTGCCTGCCCTGCAGGTATCTCGGCTCAGTTCCCCATTGCAGGCAAGGCTAATGAGTGAGTCTGCGACATATGAGTTGGTGCTTAGCGGTGGGCTCTGCTCCAGAGGCTCTTCAGAGATTGGGGTCCAAGTGAACCCCTCATGGCAGCACCTTGAACGGAGCCCCATTGTTGGGGGGACTCAGTGAGGAGGGGTAGACGCATGGATGCCCCCGGAGATCCTTGGAGAAAAAGGTGGGATAGAAATGCCATTAATAAAGGGAGCCCAGCCCATAATCTGGGAGCTGCCAGATGGGTCTGGCATGACTTGTTTTCGAGAAACCCCTGCTGGGTCTTAGTAATCACAGCATCCTTTTCTCAGTCCTCACAGACTGACGGTTTAATTATCTGTTCTAGGACCTTCCCTGGTTGCTTGGTATCAATCTCAAGCTCACCGGTCGGTAGTTTTTCCTGTTTTTGAAGATGGGGACTTGCCCCCCTCCAGTCTGCAGGAACCTCTCCTGTTCTCCAAGAATCCTCAGAGCTCTAGATGAAGGCTCTGAGCTTACATCCCCAAGCTCCTTCAGTACCTTGGATGAAAGTTCAGTCAGGGATATAGTGCAGTCCAGCCCTGGCTCCTAGCAAGACTCAGCCACGCTTGCTCAGGAAACATTTCTCTTCTGACCATGTATCAGTCTGATAACAGACCAATATGTTTGCTTTGTAGGATTTGCTAGCACCTCTAAATTGGACCATCAGAAAACGATTTGCTAGCACCTCTAAATTGGCAGAAAACGAAAGGATTCCTTCCGATCTCTTGGAGGCTTCATGAGAGCCCAGATGGATGAGCAAGACTCAGCTGGCCCTGAAGCAGGAGGAGGCCCTGCCCTCCAAACTGGGAGCAGTGGGGGATTCTGGGAAAACTCTGTGCGGAAAATCCTGGGTGAGGAGGACACCCTCCGCTCAAAGGTGCAGAGCCAGCAGGTGAGGCAGTTCTGTTTCCGGGAGGCCAAAGGACCCCGAGACGTTTGCAGCCGACTCTACCACCTTGACCGTCAGTGGCTAAAGCCAGAAAGTCATACGAAAGCTCAGATGCTGGACCTGGTGATCTTGGAGCAGTTCCTGGCTGTCCTTCCGCTGGAGATGGAGAGCTGGGTGAGGGAATGCGGAGCAGAGACCAGTTCCCAGGCTGTAGCCCTGGCCGAAGGTTTCCTCCTGAGTCAGGCAGAGGAGAGAAAGCAGGCAGAGCAGCAGGTGAGAGAGACTTTCCTCTGGAAACTCCCAAGGGGCTCCAAGCAAGACAGGGAGCCTTCCAAGATGCTCTCCTAACGGCTGGCCCTCTTTGGAGAAGCAAGGGGTGAGATCTGCTCCGATCATTCCTTTTCTAATCCTTCTCCCCATTCTCTGTTTTAAATCCTTGCTACTCTTTCAGGGAAAGGGTCTCTTTGCAGAAATGGGCCTGGAGTCCTGTGAGGCAGAAAAGACTCCGTTGGACGCCAGAGGGAGGCCACTGGGTAAGGAGGAACTCGTCTTTCTTCTCATTCTGGGGATCTTGAAACTAATCTTTCGGTTCTGTTCATCTTTGGGGGGGGGGAGCACTTGGGGCCAAGAGACCAAAGGAGGGGAGATGTATTTTGAAGAACAAAAATTTGAAATGGGTACAATGTCAAAATGCACTCAGGAAGCAAGACCTTTTCCATGGCACATCTATGGCACTTATCTCTAAGTGCTGAACCTCTAGTTACAGGTAGGTAGCCGTGTTGGTCTGCCATAGCGAAACAATATTAAAAAATTCCTTCCTGTAGCACCTTAGAGACCAGTTTCTTATTGGTATGAGCTTTCGTGTGCATGCACACTTCTTTAGATACACTGAACCAGACTTCTGAAAGAGACTTCTGTTTCAGTGTATCTGAAGAAGTGTACATGCACACCAAAGCCCATACCAATAACAAACTTAGTTGGTCTCTAAGGTGCTACTAGAAGGAATTTTTTTTTTTGCTGAACCTCTGAGAGACGCAAGAGCTGATGGCTTCCCTTTGACTTTTGTCTCTCACAGGTGACAGAAGGATGCCCCCCAGACCTCCTCATCCATCTTTTCATGATAACGGAGGAGAAGCAGCAGCTGTGGAAACAGATCTGGTATGGGGAAAGAGCTTTGTGGGGAAAGAGTCAGAGGAGTGGGGCAGCCAGGGAGCCTCTGGGCCGGAAAGAATTTCTCCTCCTCTTGGCTTCTGTCAAAGCCTCTGCCCTGAACAAAGATGGACAATGCCATTCAAGAAGCTCTATGTGCTGACAGGAATGAACAGCCATCTCTCCTTAACTGGGCTTCGGAATGTCACTATTTCTATGATTTATCAGTAGCTGCAGCTATGTTTCTGTATTGATCTAATCAGGCTTCTAAGCAGTTGAGAAGCTTCCAAGAAGTTGAGAAGCCATAGCAAACCGTGGCCGGGATTCACCTCAGCAGCCCCATCAGCTGAAGAAGGGGAATCCCCTCCTCACCCTCTCTGTGTCCCCATGAGCCCCTTGAAGTTGGCTGTAGGGCAGAGGGAGGGTCCCATCGCCCCCCAAGCATCGCACAGCAGGAGTAGAGAAGGGAGCGTTCTGTCTGGCAGACAGGAATACTTCCACAGACAGAACGATTTGAAGAACACCATGCGGTGGTCCACCCATTCACACAAAGATTAATACCCATCATTAGAGTGCACAGTAAAATAATTCAATTGAAATGCTAAAATAGGCATCCAGACCTAAAATGTGCAGCAAAATAATCCCATTAAAAGAACACAACAAGGAATGGGAAGAAACCAACTGAGCAATGTATAGTGGATAACACTGGCCAACAATTTTTTACTTTTTGAATGTTGTCTACATATCTACAACTGATTTAGGGTATTTTTGCACTGCTGAATCAGGAAATGGCATCCGTTTCTCTCCATTAGGTCAGGTTTTTGTGCTATGTTGATTTGAAAAAAATCAGATCTTGTGACAAAATCAATTACATCTTTATGGCATTATCAGCTGATTTTTGTCAACACATATCATCCTAAATATGTTTTTAAGAGAAAAAAAAAGTTTTTCCAACAACATATATTGATTACCTGATAGAAACATTGATTACTGTAAACTGAATGGTGAGCGTTGATAAAGGTAAGTACACGTAAATTGCATGTTGCTTCACCATTTTTCAAACTGCAGGGCTTGAACCTCCGTTTCTTGGAACTCCTGGAATGCTCAGCGGCAGGGAGGTCTCTCTTCAGAGTCCAACAGTAGTCAGCCATCATCCCAGCGACCCTGATAGCTGGTCTCCATCTCTTTCATGTCCTGATGGAATCTCTCCCCCTGCTTGTCACTCATTGAACCCAGGTTCTCAGGAAACCGGTCCATATGTGAAAATAGGTAGTGCATCTTGACGCTCATGTTGCAGCCCAGGTTTCTGAAAGCAGTCAGCATGTTGTTGACAAGTTCTGCGTAGTTTCTGGCCTTATTGTTGCCAAGAAAGTTCTTCACTACCAGAACAAATCCCTTCCACGCTTCCAGTTCCACTTCGTTCACTGAGTTTCCGAACTCTGATGAGCTGACGGATCTGAGGACCGTCAACGATGCCAGCTTTCAACTTCTCCATGGTCAATCCTGGAAAAGCCTGGCACAAGGAAGTGAAGCAGTCACCATCCTTGTCCAGAGCCTTGGTGAACTGCTTGATTAAGCCGAGCTTGATGTGCAGCGGTGGGAAGAGTATTCTGTCTCTGTCCACCAGAGGGTTGTTGATGACGTTCCTTTTTCTGCAAGGCACCAATTCCTCCTGCACAGGCCAGTCCTTCATGTAATGCTGAGCACAGTCCCTACTATCCCACATGCACAGAAAACATGGGTACTCGGTGAAGCCAGACTGTTGTCCCAACAAAAAGTTCACCATCTTCAGGTCAACACAGATAAACCACTTATGCTGATCATAACCAATTTTCTCCAGAACATAGTTCTCCTTCAGTGTACTCGAGTGAGCCAGGGGTTTTGATCCCCCAACTTTGTGCTTTGCCGCACCTATTTATGGAAGATTTCGAGGTTTTATGACTTCAAACTGATGCCTTTATCGACATAATCACCCAGAACTATCGAACCTGAATACTTCTTGTCATTAAAATAATCATTTCCAAGCAAAACAATTATTCGACATGGCATTTTACCCCCACCAACTTCTTCTAAAATGTTCCACGCAAGCGTACATGAGAACAAAAATGTAAAAAAAATGACATGTGGCCATAACTCAAAAACTTGACCTGATTGAGCAAAACCAATGTGATTTTTGGATTCAGCGCATCAGATTCGTTCTAAATCAGCTGAAAAAACGCAGACAACAAATTTGTTGTTGACCAATGTAATCTTTATGCTGTCTCAGAAGAGGACCTTTTTCCTTTTCCTTCAGGGTCCTCTCTGCTGTGAAGATGTCGCTGTGTATTTCACCGAGGAGGAGTGGGCGTTGCTGGATCCTGACCAGAGAGCTCTGCATAAGGAAGTCATGGAGGAGAATCGTAGGATTGTGGACTCTCTCAGTAAGGATTCCTGCTGGACTATAATATATGTTTTGAAATACACCCACTCACCCAAACCCACAGACCCCTACCTCCACCTGTGAGAATCCTGCAATATTTTGATGGCGCTTGACAGCATCTGGGATTCTCCTTCCCCACAGCTCACCTTGAATCTACTGTTCTGTCTGCAAATATTCTTGCCCCACATTTGCCTTTTTAAACCATGACCAGGCTGGTCTGAGCTGCAAAGAGCTTCTTGAATGTAACTTTCTGTGTGGTGGCAGAAGAAGTAGCGGCTTCTGTGAGGTTTTCTGTTTTTGCTTCGGTCACTTTCTGGTTGACCAAAGAGGCAACTGGCCTTGCATATGGAGGAGATTCCATGATTAGGCCAAACAAGATCCACCCTGGAAGATCCCAGGCTGTTTGAATCTCAGGTTCCCATCAATCTGTGCGTCAATGAGAGTTAACAGATCTGTAGTAAGACCTCAGATCTAACTCCCTTCCGTTCTTCATCTATCACAGGCATTCATTAGCAGTCTTCCATAATTGGGGGCTCTATTTCTTCCTGAGGCTCTAATCGGTTTCTCTCTTTGATGCAGGTGCTGATGGATTGGAATTTATGAACAGTGGGAACCGTGACAACATTCACACAGTGGGGAAGGTGTATAAATATTTGGAGTGTGGAGAGAGTTATAGTCTGAGCTCCCATTCTACTTCCCATAAAATATATCCTACTCGGAAATATCATTATCGGTACTTGGAAGATGGTAAGACATTTCATCAGAAGACATTTCTCACTTTCCCTAAAAGAACTCACAGCAAGGAGAAACCCCATCAGTGTTTGGAAAGTGGGAAGAGCTTCACTCACAGGGCTGTGCTCAAGGCCCATCAAAGAAGTCATACAGGGGAGAAACCATACAATTGCTTAGAATGTGGAAAGAGCTTCAGTCGGAAGGACCATCTCATATCCCATCAATATATTCATACAGGGGAGAAACCATATCAGTGCTTGGAATGTGGAAAGAGCTTCAGGCAGAAAGCTAAGCTCACAGATCATCAAAGAATTCATACAGGGGAGAAACCATACAAGTGCTTGGAATGTGGAAAGAATTTTAGTCGGAAGGATACCCTTACTTCACATGAAAGAATTCACAGAGGGGAGAAACCATATAAATGCTTGGAATGTGGAAGGGGCTTCATTAAGGACTGCCAGCTCACTTCCCATCAAATAATTCACACTGGGGAGGAACCCCATCAGTGCTTAGAATGTGGGAAGAGCTTCACTCGCAAGCATAGTCTCACTTCCCATCAAATAATTCACACTGGGGAGAAACCCCACCAGTGCTTAGAATGTGGGAAGAGCTTCACTCGCAAGAATAGTCTCACTTTCCATCAAAGAATTCATACAGGGGAGAAACCCCACAAGTGCTTGGAATGTGGGAAGAGCTTCAGTCAAAGGGCTGCACTCAAGCCCCATCAAAGAATTCATACAGGGGAGAAACCCTATCAGTGCTTGGAATGTGGGAAGAGCTTCAGGCAGAAAGTTCAGCTCATATCCCATCAAGGTATTCATACAGGGGAGAAACCATATCAGTGCTTGGAATGTGGAAAGAGTTTCACCTGGAAGGAAAGTCTCACTTCCCACCAAATAATTCATACAGGGAAGAAACCATATCAGTGTATGGAATGTGGGAAGAGCTTTACCCAGAAAAGAAGTTTCAAAGCTCATCAAAGAATTCATACAGGGGAGAGACCATATCAATGCTTGGAATGTGGAAAGACCTTCAAATGGAAGAAAGTTCTCACTTACCATCAAGGAACTCACAGCAGGGAGAATCATGGTATTTGAAGATGGGTCTCCTATCTCCTCTCAATCTCCTCTTTTGCAGACTAAGCCTACCCAGCTCCTTCTATCGTTCCTTAAAAGGCTTGGTTTCCAAATGCTTGATTATATTGGTCACTCTTCTCTGCACAGATTCCAACTTCTCAATATCCTCCTTTGATTGTGACATCCAGAATTGAGCACAGGACTCCAGGTGTGGTCTGACCAAGGCAGAAAGGAGCATAGTCTTACTGTGGCTTGCCGTTGTTTTACTGATTATAGTTTAGATATTATTATAACTGTTGATTGGATTTCTGTTTAACTTTTATATGTTATTATTATGTTATACTATTCTAAGTAATGGTTGAATGTTGCTATTTTGATGTAGGCTGCCAATTTTAAAGTTATGTTTTGTATTGCATTAGATTGTTAGAAGATGTACATTTTCTGTTTCTTCAGCTTGTAAACCGCCTTGAGTATTGTAAGATAGAAAGGCGGTATACAAATTAAAATTGATGATGTTGATGATGACAAGAGTTTCCTTAAGCGCTTTCTTAAATTCAGTATATATCATTTCCCAGAACGCTTTTACCACTCCACAGTGACCACCACATATGATAAAAGGTACCTTCTTTCCTTTTACATTTCCAGCACAAATTTGACCTGGTTCTATACATTTTTGCAATTTTACTCAGTGTTCGGTACCAACAGTACATCATTTTCATATAGTTTTCTTTCAATGGAACAGCAAGCCGTAAACTTCAAATCCTCATTCCATGACTTTTCCCATGATAAAAATTGTATATTATAACCAAAGTCTCTTGCCCATCACTGATCTAACCTCATCATTTCCAGTTTACCATTCTAGGGAGATGGCCGGCTCTTGATGGGGTTACACTTCCTCTGAAGGAGAGCTTCATAGCTTGGGGTCTTCCTGGATCCTTTCCTGTCGCTCCAGGCTCAGGTGGCCTCCGTGGCCCAGAGTGCCTTCCGTCAGCTTCGGCTGGTGGCCCAACTACGCCCCGGTCTGGACAGGGATCAGCTAGCTACTGTTGTCTGTGCTCTGGCGGCAACCTCAAGGTTAGATTACTGCAATGCGTTACACGTTGGGCTGCCTCTCAAGACGGTTCGGAAACTGCAGCTGGTGCAGAATTCAGCGGCCAGGTTGCTCATCAGAGCAAGGCGGTTTGAGCATATTGCACCAATCCTGGTCCGACAGCACTGGCTGCCCATTCAGTGTGCTGGTTTTGACCTATAAAGCCTTAAACAGCTGAGGACCGCAATTCCTCAAGGACCGCCTCTCTCCATATGAACCTCCCCGGACCCTGAGATCATCTTCTGAGGCCCTTCTTCATGTCCCTCCTCCTTGAGAGGTCCAGAGGGTGGCAGCACAGGAACGGGGCCTTCTCTGCAGTGGCTCCCCATGTGAAGAATGCTCTCCCCAGGGAAGTTCCCCCAAGCGCCTTTGTTACACACCTTTATGCACCGGGCAAAAATGTTCCTTTTTAACCAGGCCTTTGGTTGATTTGATTGACATCCTATGCCCTTTTAAAATGTGTTTGGCGGGCGGTTTTATTGCGTGGTTGGTTTTATTTTGTGAATTGCCCTGAAAGCCTGCGGGCATAGGGCGGTATATAAATTCAATAAAGAAGTAGAATGTCTCCTCCCAGGACTCTTGCCCCCTCTGGATAAACAGCTCCTGCTGAAGTTGGAGAGGGGTAGCGAGAGCGGCAGTAGCAGACCCAGCACCCCCCTCTTGCGCCCCAGAGGCGCTTGCTCTAAAGGGGAAGGGGAGGTCAAGGCAGCCCCCCTTTTCCAGTGGACCTTCCCTTCCCCTGTTTGGTGAGGCAAGGACCCCTGGACGGTCAGGTCCCATCAAAGGCGACTGGGGCGCAGAGCTCATCTCCCTTCAGGCTGAGGGAGCCCATGTTGGTCCACAGACAGCTTTCCGGGTCATTTGGGCAGCAGGAGTGAACCGCTTCTGGTGCAACGGGACACCGTGACAAGTGCCAGAGCGCACAGAAACACCACCGTGGTACCTATTTCTCTACTTGCGCTGGTGTGCTTTTGAAGTGCTAGGTTGGCAGGAGCTGGCACAGAGCAAGGGGAGCTCAGTCATGGGGACTGGAAGCACAGACCTTCCGCTGGGCAGCCCAAGTCTCAGTGGCTTATAGACCACAGAACCCCCTGCGCCCCACAACCTGTCCATAGTTGTCAACCTTCCCTTTTTTGCGGGAACTTCCCTTATTCCAGCACCATTTCCCGCTGCTATCCTGGATTGTTAGATATCCCGTCGACTGTCCCCGGGACAGGGGAGGCTGCTGATCCCTTCTTTTCAAATCTGAAAGTGGACAGCTCTGGCCCTGCCTGACTTGAGCCCTGGCCCAAGAGGCCAGAACCTGCAGCCCCTCCAGGCCCCCCCCCGCCCCGCCTTTTCCCTGCCCATCCCGGGGGGGGGCAGGGGCTCCTCTGGCCCTTCTCGGCTCCTCCTCCGGCCCCCAGGCTCCCCCCAAAGGAGACCATCCTTGGGAGGGACCAGCTGGGCAAGGAAGGGGTTAAGAGCAGCTGAGCCCCATTCCTAGAGAGGACAGGAAGTGAAGGGGCGGAGGCGGGTCTTCCGGAGCCCCTCCCCGGCCCCTCTTGCCTCCTCCGGTGAGTCTCCTCTCTCCCCCCCCCCCCCCCGTCCTGCAGGGAGGGGCAGGCAGGGCTTTGCCAAGGGGGGCGAGGGGGTTTCTCCAGCTGGTGCTGGACTACAACTAAATTGGACCATCAGAACTTGGCAGAAAACGAAAGGATTCCTTCCGATCTCTTGGAGGCTTCATGAGAGCCCAGATGGATGAGCAAGACTCAGCTGGCCCTGAAGCAGGAGGAGGCCCTGCCCTCCAAACTGGGAGCAGTGGGGGATTCTGGGAAAACTCAGAGCAGAAGATCCCGGGTGAGGAGGACACCCTCCGCTCAGAGGTGCAGAGCCAGCAGTTGACACAGTCCGGCTCTCAGGAGGCCAAAGGACCCCGAGAGGCTTGCGGCCGACTCCACCACCTCGACTGCCGGTGGCTGAAGCCAGAAAGTCATACGAAAGCTCAGATGCTGGACCTGGTGATCTTGGAGCAGTTCCTGGCTGTCCTTCCGCTGGAGATGGAGAGCTGGGTGAGGGAATGCGGAGCAGAGACCAGTTCCCAGGCTGTAGCCCTGGCCGAAGGTTTCCTCCTGAGTCAGGCAGAGGAGAGGAAGCAGGCAGAGCAGCAGGTGAGAGAGACTTTCCTCCGGAAACTCCCAAGGGGCTCCAAGCAAGACAGGGAGCCTTCCAAGATGCTCTCCTAACGGCTGGCCCTCTTTGGAGAAGCAAGGGGTGAGATCTGCTCCAATCATTCCTTTTCTAATCCTTCTCCCCATTCTCTGTTTAAATCCTTGTTACTCTTTCAGGGAAAGGGTCTCTTTGCAGAAATGGGCCTGGAGTCCTGTGAGGCAGAAAGACTCCGTTGGACGCCAGAGGGAGGCCACTGGGTAAGGAGGAACTCGTCTTTCTTCTCATTCTGGGGATCTTGAAACTAATCTTTCGGTTCTGTTCATCTTTGGCGGGGGGAGGTACTTGGGGCCAAGAGCCCAAAGGAGGGGAGATGTGTTTTGAAGAACAGAAATTTGAAATGGGTACAATGTCAAAATGCACTCAACAAGCAAGACCTTCTCCATGGCACATCTATGGCACCTATCTCTAAGTGCTGAACCTCTAGTCACAGGTAGGTAGTTATGTTGCTCTGCCGTAGGCGAAATAATATAAAAAAATTCCTTCCCTTATCACCTTAGAGACTAACTAAGTTTCTTATTGGTATGAGCTTTCGTGTGCATGCACACTTCTTCAGATACACTGAAACAGGCTGCTGAAAAGAGTTCTGTTTCAGTGTATCTGAAGAAGTGTGCATGCACACGAAAGCTCATACCAATAACAAACTTAGTTGGTCTCTAAGGTGCTACTAGAAGGAATTTTTTTATGCTGAAGCTCTGAGAGACGCAGGAGCTGATGGCTTCCCTTTGACTTTTGTCTCTCGCAGGTGACAGACGGATGCCCCCCAGACCTCCTCATCCATCTTTTCATGAGAACGGAGGAGAAGCAGCAGTTGTGGAAACAGATCTGGTATGGGGAAAGAGCTGTGTGGGGAAAGGGTCAGAGGAGTGGGGCAGCCAGGGAGCCTCTGGGCCGGAAAGAATTTCTCCTCCTCTTGGCTTCTGCCAAAACCTCGGTCCTGAACAAAGATGGACAATGCCATTCAAGAAGCTCTATGTGCTGACAGGAATGAACAGCCACCTCACCTCAACTATCCTTCTGAATTTCTCTGTATTTATCAGTAGCTGCAGTTATATTTCTATATTGATCAAAAAAGGCTTCTAAGCAGTTGTTCAAGCCATAAAAAACAGTGGTCAGGATTAAGTAGCCCCATCAGCTGCTGGAGATCCCCCTCTGTGCCCCCATGAGCCCCTTGAAGTTGGTTGTAGGGCAGAGGGATGGTCCCGTAGCCCCCCAAGCAGCACACAGCGGGAGTAGAGAAGGGATCATTCTGTCTGCCAAACAGGAATGCTTCCGTAGACAGAATAATTTGAAGAACACCAGGCAGAGTTCCACCCATTCACACAAAGATTTATACCCATTGTCAGATGCTGCTGGTGGTTGCTCGTGAGTAATCAGTCAGTACTCCGACCTGTCTTTTACAGGTTTTATTGTACAAACTATTTACAGTGCAGATCTACAAGGTTCATGTCTGTCTCTGTCACTTGCAGAATCTGGGAGTGGCCCCTTCCGGCTTCTCCCCCAACATAAGAACTTCGACACCCCAAGCCTCCTCCTCCCCCCTTATGTTTCACCCCTCTGCGCAAGCTGGCTGACGGAAGGGGCGTGCGTCCCTCCTGGCCAGCCTGGCGAGGTGAGGCGCTGCTCCTCAGGAGTTTCGGAGACTCAATGGCCCCCCTGCATCCCTCCCTGTTCCGATGGCAGTCCCCTGACACCCATCATTAAAATGCACAATAAAATAAGACAATTTAAAATGTTCAAGTAAGTGTCTATAATTAGAATGTGCAGCAAAGTAATCCCATTGAAACAACACAACAATGAACGGACAGAAAACAATCAAGCAATGTATAGTGGATAATCTTTATGCTGTCTCAGAAGAGGACCTTTTTCCTTTTCCTTCAGGG